>NC_057797.1:251627335-251642870 GCF_018294505.1 Triticum aestivum
GGTTATGCGGGAGTGGGGTGGGGCGCGGCTGGGCCGACCTGGTTGGCCCGATGTCCAGCTGGGCCATGGCCCATCGGGGCGGGGGGGTTTCCTTCTTTCTTTCTTTTTTTCTTTTTTCTTTTTCTCTTTTGCTGTTTTAATTTAATATTATAAATACTTTAGTTTTATGAAATACATTAGTTGTACCTAAATTAGTATTAACAAACATGCCACCACCACAATTAATTTGGCACCTAAAATAAAATAGTTTGTGATTGCTTAATATTGTAAAAGCTTTTAAATAATTGGTTTTGTTACCTTTTTGTTCATTTTAGAGTTTTAAAACACTTTATAAACTGGGGTTTCTTCACCACAATTACCTTTGCATTATTCGGCACAACTCGAACATTTTAATTTTAAAGTTTGAAAACTTTTGTTGTTTTCCTTTAATTTAATTTTGAATTTGAATCGGTTTTGAACTAACGCGAGACCAACTCCAGTTACAGAGGTGACGTGGCATCATTAGAAAGGAATTACTGTTGTACCTCTATAATACATGAGGTAGATCGATCTCCTTAATACATGAGGTAGGCCTCTCTCCTCCTCCACACATATACCAGCCATTGTACCTCTATAGTTAATTGGGGGGACGTTGCTGCCAATGAAAGCATGGATCAATTTTAATTTAACACCTTCTCACAACTTTGTCTTCAGTTGTGATGTAATTATTAGCTCTGATCTGCTAATAATTGACATGCATTAGCAAGGAAGTTAGTTTTTTATTGTTTCCGAAAGAGCATCGATGGCAAGACACGCGAAACAAAATCTGAAAGCTCACACCATTGTACAATTTCATGTCGCTGGAAAATTATTTGTATAGTACGTCAATTATGTAAACAAATGATGGAAGCTTGATAGCATTGCCAGAAGCCTCTTCATCATCCGGGTCCATGTGCCATGCACAAAATTATACTCCTTCGTTCCTAAATATTGTCTTTTTACAAATTTCAAACGGGCATATTTTAGAGTGTAGATTCACTCATTTTGCTTCGTATGTGTACTCCCTCCGTTCCTAAATATTCTGTTCGTCTTAACAGAGATTTCAACAAGTGACTATATACGGAGCAAAATGAGTGAATCTACACTCTAAAATATGTCTATATACATTCGTATGTGCTAGTCCATTTGAAATCTATAAAAAGACAAATATTTGAATAGTCACTCTTTGAAATCTCTAGAAAGACAAATACTCCAGAGTATATTTAAGAACCGAGGGGGTAGTGCACAACCGCATGGGAGACTCAGCCGGGTAGTTGCGCCGCATTAATAGTGAGTAATGAGCAGTCAAATCATAAGCCCCACCTTTCCCACTGTAAGTTGCTCTAAAGAAGCAACCATCAATACACTCTTGTTTGAATCTGCTCATACTACTCCATCCGTCACTGTTTATACAGCGCGCTTTAGAAAAAAGAAAAAAATCGGTGGGACCAAGGCGACTAGCGATCGGCCTGAAAAATAGCATTGTTAGTTATAGCACGACATCTATTACTAGAGGGAATAATGCGTACACACATGCATGCAGTGCTTCCACCCCGGGTACACACATGCATGCACTCCGTAGTAGTACAATACATGTAGAAATGCAAGACACCATCGACATAATCACCCACGTCTACGCGCAAATCGTCCACAAGGACTACTACATGCAAGAGGAGGACGATAGGACGCTGGCCTTCTTGGAGCGCAGGGCAACCTTGGATGGCACAGTTCAGAAGCACGTTGAGCTCGCCGCCAACGCCGCTGCTCCTCACACGTTGGTTGGTGACCCGGCGCACTAGGGCGTGAGGATGTCGTTGAACGTTGATGGATCCGTATGTATTTTTATCTTTCCGTCAAATCCATGTAGTAGTATATGATACTAAAGTAATTATCTTACCTTCCGCATCAACTTCATAATTTTTGTACGTACTCCATGCATGAACAGCGCCAGAACCAAACTTCTCATTTCTCTAGGCAAAATCGTTATTTTCTATCTATCGGTCGCGCCATGGAGCAGAACCAAAATTTTCAAATTACGAGTTCAAAAGGAAAAGCCTGCCGTGTTCACGTCGCACCCCCACACGGTTGGTCCGGCACACCGCTCAAGCGGGAATGCGTGCGGTGTTGCATTTTCACTTACAAGTGGGACCGCAGTTGAGCAAACCGACTATCGGCAAACCCCCACCCCGCCGACCACGCGATGGCTGAGAAAACAGGAGGGAGAAGAGATGGTTGTAGCATGGACTCCAAGAAAATTGGTGTCGAATGGGACTCATGTGGGTGGCGTGTGCCGTACTGCTAGACGTGAATGCTAGTTATGGCCCATGCCACCCCACTATATCGAGCCTATATCGAGGTACGTAGAACAAATTTCCTACTGTCCGTGCTCAGCCCTCCTCTATCTCTCTTCTCAGCCAGCCAGCGAACGCGCGGAGCCCATCGTCTGTTTGCTCACATGCGGCCCCACATGTCAGTGAAAACGCAAGAGGACCCACTGAACCTGCACATCTTTCACCTCGACGTGCTGGTGATGAAAAACAAATCCAATAAAGATCTTCGGTGGCCGCTTTCGGAGTTACTCAAGAGTAGTAAGATTCTATTTACAATTTAACCCAAGATGCACATCTCGTGGCTTCAACTACCACTCTATTTTCTTTCATGACACGACCTGGATGCTGGATGTCCCACGTGTCGGCAAAAGGAGGAAGAACCCGACCAAATCTTCGGTTCTGCTCTCATATTAGACTAGTTGTGCTAACTTAAAATTTTTATTGTGCACTCCCTCCGTTCCAAAATACTTGACTTCCATTTGTCCAAAAATGGATGTACCTATATACTAAGACATGTCTAGATACATATATATTTTGACAAATAGAAGGCATGTATTGTGCAACGGAGGGAGTAGAATGGATGCAAGTTTTTGTATTGGGAAGAAGAGTACATCCATATATTGACAGAGCACAATTTAATAGATGTTCTATCACTTTTAGCTAGCATAGACGCAAGATCGAGCCTCCGCAGATCAACAATGAATGCATCGAGAAGGCACTAATCCAACTTACAGGAGTAGTAAAATGTATTCTTGTGGTTCTTGTTTTCTTTGGTCTTGCTTTTCTAGTCAAAATTATCGTTGGAGTTTGTGCAAAACGGAGGTGTGTTTGGGGTCGTGCGTTGGAGTTGGCCTTACAAGTGGGACCGCAGTTAAGGAAACCGACTGTCGGAAAACCCCCACCTCCCCCGTCGCGCGATGGCTGAAGTTAGAGAAACGACGAGGTTGAAGAGATTGCTCCAGCACGGACTCCAAGAAAAATGGTGTCAGATGGATGCCGTGGTGGTGGCGTGTGCCATACTCCTGGACGTGAATGCTTGTTCTGGCCCATGCCACCCTACTACTCCTACTACTTACTCCTACTATATAGTACTAGTATCGAGGATTCGAGGCACTGGTTACATACAACGAACACATTAACATATGACTATAGTAAAAACACCCGCCCGACGCGCGAAGCATGTGAAGCTAGTACAAACAGTGTACTACTATTGTTGATTGGCCTCATCCGATAACCTGTTGCAATGCACGTACAATTATGTATTCGGAAAATATTTTTTTGCCTCATCGCACCACTCACTCAGAGAAGCGACTCGAAAGCCATTCATAAATTTAGTAAGTTTATCACAGGCATATCATTTTATTACATACAACAGGTCATCAACCCATATCGACAACGAGGATACATTATAAATACTAAAGTTTTCACCACACAACAAATAACAAGCCATGAAATGAACTTCAACTCAACCATTCCACGACATTGGAAACGCTTGCTTTAAACCACAAGTGATTCTCTGGGACGGGCCATCCGTTGTCGATCTGGAGGCCAACGCAGGACTGATCATCCAAGCTGAAGCGGCCTACTATATCAGTACCAGGGTAGGGAACCACCCAAATGTCCGAGGTATAGACACAATTGCTTCTCATAAATGTGTCAACAGTAGTTGGATCGCCTTTCACCATCATCGGATAGTTTTGCCCGAGGAAGAGCGAGTTTTTTCCAAGACTATCAATTATGTGCCAGGGAGAAGGATTTGGCGCTAGCACACTAGTATCCATCCCGAATACCATGCAACGGGTGTTGGAATAGGTCCAGAGAGTGCGACCATGGGATACACCTGCTTCCTTAGTAGTAACATCATCAGTGGGCTGTATACACACAAGAAGACGTGATCCATCGGAATTAGTTTCCAGGCGCCACAGAGTATATGGGCGCTGCTCGTGATCATCACCATCGACATCTCCCCCTTGGTTATAAAAATTTTCAAGTATGGGTGGTGGGATGTTCACAGGACCTTGGAAACACAAGAAGGTTAATTAGTAAAGGGAAACTGGCTAACCCGCATGTATGTGGATGAAACGATTATAATTACGGTGGAAGAGAAATGTACCAAAACTACTAAGATGCCATGCAAAAACAGTGCCACGAGTGGTGGCAGCAAACACAAGGCCCTCGTATTGAATTGCATCACAGTACTCATCCGTGTACAGAAACTGATTTTTGTGCAATATCCATCGAGTCGAACCACGAAGGACGGCAACAAGCTTGTCAAAGATAGCAACAACTTGATAGTTGTTGTAATTCCAAGAGCGGTTGGGAACTCGACAAATTGCTATCTTCCGTAGAAGACAGTCACCATGATCGTATTTGAACGTGCGTACATTACCGGTGTGCTCAACCTCTGGGCAGTGTGCTGAGATTTTTGGAAGTGGAACCCGGCGACGAGTGTACACATTCACAAGTTCCCACTTGCGGTTGGACCCAATGTAAACAACCCAATCTCCATTTGCGCCTGCCCAAGCCTTGCCCTCAAGCGATGGCATCTTAACATCATACGTATCATTATCAAGCGGCATCAACTGGCATAGGGCGAGGCCTCCGTCGTGCCGGTGCCAGTCATCAGGGTCACGGTGAAGAAGATAGGGGAGATCAAACCGCTCCTTGACTCTTGGGTTCTTTGTAATGATGTTATTAGTTGAGTCGAGAATGGGCTTGAACGAACCTGCCATGCTAGCCGAGGTGATGACGTCTCACCGATCAATGAGTTCCTCCACCACGTCATCTTTCAGATCGGGGCAAGAATAACATGGTCGTTTCCGGCCTGTTCCCTCCATGAAGAAGATGATCGAACAATGGCAGAAGAAAGGGTGAAGGGCTGAAGGAAAATGGAGGAGGGAGAGGAAGAGCGTGCGACAGCAGTTCCAAATCGAGAGGGAAAGGCGAAGAGTCGGTGGACGATTGCGAGTTTGCCACGGTTCACGAAGAGGCGCCCCGGCCTACACGTCCGTTCAGAAATACTCATACTACTTGCCGTCGTCTCACTAATATGTTGGAACGGGAACACATGTCAATGAAACATGGTGTGTAATTTCTCATGCAAAATGTGATCTGGCCGCATTGGCCCGAGGTGCCACATTACTTATTGACCTTTATTTTTTAATGGCGTGTCGATCAGTTTTGAAGCACGACTAACTGGTACTATACGCAGACAAAATGGGTTGTATTTGTCCTCCATGATTTAGAGGCTAACTTGTGGGCCTAGCAAGTTGATGCGTACACAATCAGGAGATGATTGTACGTGGAGAGGATGACAGCAGGGACCCGCCAAGGTCGTGGCAGTATGCAAGCAAGTGCCTCCTTATTTCAAGCCAATAAAAAAATGGCTCCTCCTAGTGGATTTCTGACATTTGGGTCCCATGCCATTGTCAACGTAGTCAATAAACGAGAGAATTGCACAACGAGCGGCTAACACCAGGGACCCAGCAGCTCACCCAGTTATTTTTGTTTTGGGTTAATTTGATAATTGCCACTCCAAATCTGGTGTATCCGAGAAATGCCACTGCAATTTCCGAACTTTGAAAAATTCCATTTCATGCCATTTCTAGTGGCATTTTTCGAAGTCTGGAGTGGCGTTTTTCAAAGTTTGCAAACTGCAGTGGCGTTTTTCAAAGTTTGCAAAAATTCCGGTGGCATTTTTCAAAGTTTGGAAATTGCAGTGGCATTTTTATGAATCGCCATAATTAGAGTGGCATTTATCTAATTTGTTTTTGAGACGGAAGCAGGGTGTCAACTGGGCTGTGCGGGACACTCTGGCCTGTCTAGACAGCCTTTTCTTTTATGTTTACCATAGACCAGCCCAGTAGTTTTTCTTTTCTTTCTGAAAATGGCTAGCCCAGTTCTTTTGTGATTTGTCAGGTAAGTCGCTTTATCATGCCTGTTGGGCTGCAAATCTTTCAAGACGAGGAGAGCTTCATTCGACTGGCCGAGAAAATGGCCTATCAGTAATGAGAAATGGGATGTACATTTTTAAAACACATCAAACCGGCAATTATTTTCAAATATCTTTTTTTTCATTTCGAGATTTTAAATTGCATTGATTTTTATGCATGGACAATTTATTGGACTTTATATTGATATACATTTATTTTTAAAATCAGTCTGAATGTGACTCGAAATTTCGGGATTAAAAACAGTTCAGACTGCACCGTCATATGCAAAATTTCGTATAAGTTTTTAATCGTGGCCACAATATGGGCTGTAATGCTAACATAAAGAATATGGGCTCCAAAAAAACCCATAAGAATTAGCAAATGGGCTGTAAATTATTTGAAATAATGGCAGATGGGTTGTATGCTGTTTTCCACAGATTTGAGGCTTTCCATCCAACGGCCGTCGTGCTCCTTCAATCTCTGCTCTTTCTGCTCCAGCCGCTCAAACAAGCGCCGGCGGGACTGCCTGCTCCCTCCTCCCTGCGGCCGGCTGTGCTGCCGCGCAGGCCTCACCGCCCCACCGTACTCCCATCACTGGCCTAGCCATCCCTCTACTCACCCACACCTGCTGTTATTCTCCGGCGACGGCAGACGAACCAGTAAACCCTCGTACAGTCGTACTCCCCTCCGCGTGGGGAACAAAAACAACGGCCGAGTCTTTCCTGCCTCCGTGTCGTTCCCTTCCCAGGCCTCGCCGTCGTCCACAACCCTGGTGCTCTCGGCATAGCGTGGTCAGCGTGGTCAACGACCGACATGCATCTAAAGTGGACTGTACGTGGAGAGGCTGACAGCTGGGTCCACGGCCGCACGCAAGGAAATGCCTCCTTATTACGCGCAAAATAATGATTTCCTCCACCTCACATCTGTGACCCACCGAAACGGCCTCTGTATTTCGCGAAAAAAACGTTACCGCCGGTAACAGCTCGGACCCACCAGCTATATCTTCGCACGCAAGGAAGTGCCTCCTTATTACGCACAAAAAAATGAATACTCCCACTACTAGCTGGGACCCAGTATAGTGGGCCTACTAAGTTGACGGGGACAAAGGGCTTTGTCAACTTAGTCAATATGCACGATTCTAGCTCGACTGACCGTACAATGTCCATCCAATGTCCGTAGTGCTTCTTCAACGTCTGGTCTTCTTGCTCCAGCCGCCCAAAGCAGCGCCGGTCATGCCGCCTGCTCCTGCCTCCCGTGGTCGGCTGTGCTGCCGCGGAGGCCTCACCGCCCCCATACGACTCCTACCGCTGGCCAGGCCATCCCTCCACTCCACTCACCCACACCCCATGTTATTCTGCGGCGAGGGCAGCGCAGCCGAACCAGTGAACCCTCGTACTCCTCTCCGTGTGGGCATCCACTGCCGCGTCTTCCCCGGCTCCGTGTCGTCCCCTTCCTAGGCCTCGCCGTCGTCCACCACCGTGGTGCTGTCGGCGCGGCGTGGTCAATGTGGTCAACGACCGAATTCCATCGGAAGAATACTGTACGTGGAGAGGCTGACAGCTGGGTCCATGGTAGCCGCAAGGAAGTGCCTCCTTATTACACGGAAAATAATTATTCCTCCACCTGACAGCAGGGACCCACCGGATGCCCACTAGTATATTGGAAAAAAACGTTTGCCCCTGACTGCTGGGACCCACCCGACAGGCCACCATATTTCGCAAAAAAAAACGTTCCCCCTGCTGTCAGCTCCGACCCACCGGAAGTGCCTCCTTATTTAGCACAAAAAAATGAATACCCCCCTGCTAACTGGGACCCACCTTGGTGGGAGGCTGACTTGTGGGCCTACTAAGTTGACGGGGACGGAGGGCTTTGTCAACTTAGTCAATATGCACGATTCTAGCTCCAGTGACCATACGATGTCCATCCAACAACCGTAGTGCTTCTTCAACCTCTGGTGTCCTTGCTCCTGCCGCCCAAACCAGCCCTGGTTGTGCCTCGTGCTCCTGCCTCCCGTGGCCGGCTACGATGCGGCGGAGGCCTCACTGCCCCCTACTACTCCCACCGCTGGCCAGACCATCCCTCTACTCACCCACACCCCCTTTTATTCTGCGGCGACGACAACCTCACACCACTGCGAACCAGTGAACCCTCGTATTCCTCTACACGTGGGCATCCACTGCCGCGCCTTCCCCGGATCCGTGTCGTCCCCTTCCTAGGCCTCGCCGTCGTCCACCGCCCTGGTGCTCTCGGTGCGGCATGGTCAACGTGGTCAAGGAACGACTTCCATCGGACGTGGACTGTACGTGGAGAGGCTGACAGTTGGGTCCACGGCCGCAGCAAGGAAGTGCCTCCTTATTACGTGCAAAATAATTATTCCTCCACCTGACAGCGGGGACCCACCGGATGGGCCACCGTATTTCGCAAAAAAACGTTTGCCCCTGACTGCTGGGACCCACCAGCTACATCTTCGCACGCAAGGAAGTGCCTAACAGTCGGGACCCACCTGGTCGAAGCGTACTTAGCGTTGTCATTCTGGTCGCGAACGTGTACGTACATATTGGTCGAGGTAGAGGCGCGCACGTGTCATAGTAGAGGCGCACACGTGTTGTAGTAGAGGCGCGCACATGTCGTAGTAGAGGCGCGCACGTGTCGTAGTAGAGGCGCGCACGTAGCATGTACACGTACGTACAACGGCCAGGGTGCAAGAAAGAAAACACGACCACGTATGTGTACATACGGGTGGGGTCTCGAACGCCTACTCGCGCATACGTACGGCCAGGGCTCGTGTACATGGCTGGGTCGGACCGAAGAAACAACGTCGTCGTCGTGTTCATGGGGAGGCAATGGAATGCATCGTGTTCATGGGGAGGCAACGGAACGCGCAGGAGCCAACCGGCTGGGTCGGAACGGAATGCGCGGTCGTGTTCATCGGGAGGGCTTGGACGGAACAGGCGATGGAAACGAGGCCTGGCGTACCGCAAAACGGAGGAAACAGCCTTGTGTTCGACCGGCCACATTCTAAACGGGATCCTGTTCATCGGGAGGGGTCTGGCGTACCGCAAAATGGAGGAAACGGACCTCCTATGGTCCAAATGGGGGTCCTGTTGATCGGGACTGGTGTGGCGTACCGCAAAACAGACGAAACAGACTTGTGTTCGAGCGCTATGGTCGAAACAGGGGACCTGTTCATCGGGAGCGGTGTGGCGTACCGCAAAACGGGACTCCACGGGATACTGTTCATCTCCACCGTTGACCCCCTCCAGCCTCCACGAGCTATTGTTCATCCACCATCGACCTCCTCCAGCCTCCACCTGCGACTGTTCATCCAGCCTCCACCGCGCGCTACTCCACCGGCTACTATTCAACCAGCCCTCTCTACGAGCTCCTGTTCAACCACCCCTCCACGGGCTACTGTTCATCCTGCCCTCCACCGTCTACTGTTCATCCTGCCCTCCACGGGGTGGTCCTGTTCATCCAGCCCTCCACGGGGTCCTGTTCATCCAGCCCCAACCGGCTTGACCGATCGGGGTCCTGTTCATCCAGAGGCAACACCACGGGGTCCTGTTCATCCACCCCCACCGGGAACTGTTCATCCAACCCCCCCGCAACACTCACTGTTCATCCAGAGGCAACATCGATCGGCTTCAGTTAGCAGCAGTAGCGAAGGAATCGCTCGATCGGGTTTAGTTAACAGCCATCGATCGATCGCTCGGGTTCAGTAACGCGTAGCCTGCAGTGCAATCGCTCGGGTTTAGTTAGAGCCCAACGCCTCGCTCGGGTTTAGTTAGAGCAAGGCCTCGCACACACGCGCGTACATGTACGAGAGAAGCACGCATCGCTCGGCCCCCGACCTCCCACCGTAACCGGGAACTCCCCGAAATTTTCCTCCCCCTCGCTTCTACCACGTTTTTTTCCGTCATGGACGGCCCAAAGAATGTCATGCAGCTGCGTCTCCGGCCCGCCCAGGATGAAAAGCCCATTTTCTGTCATGATTTTTTGTCATAGAAGTAGGAGCCCACCACATCTATGATGATACCTGGTTTTGTCACAATTATCGTCATAGAAGTGTCATATGTATGACATAATTTTTTTTCGTTCGGCCCAAAATGTCACGGATGTGTCTTTTTTTGTAGTGTTTCCCATTGCTCTCAAGGATGGTGCTCGCTCGTGGCGCCTGAACCTCCCCGCAGGATCGATCTCCTCCTGGGGCGAGATGCGCGAGCGCTTCGTCGCCAACTTCTAGGGAACTCGCGACTGCCCGCTGGCCGCGGGTGACCTGCGCCACATGAAACAACAACCCAGAGAGACCCTGCAGAAGTACATCCAACACTTCAACAGTGTCCGCCTCAAGATCCCCAAGGTGACAGACGAGGCCATCATCCCAGGGTTCTCTGATGGCATCCACGATGTCAAGATGAAGGAGGAGAGCCCCATCCACGAGGAGCTATGCTCTGTCCTGGAGATGTTTAACATGGCGACCAAGTGCGCAAGAGCTGAGGAGGGGCGCCTCTCCCTCCTCGAGCTCCCTGCTGCTGACCCCGAAGAGAAGAAAGCCAAGGCCAAGGACATGAAGAGCAAGGGAGTAGCCGTGCTCGCGGCGGAGCCGGACATGAAGCGCGGCCGGGACCACCATGAGTCGTCTAAGAGCAGCCGCCCGTTCTGCGCCTTCCACAACGTACATAGCCACAACACCAACGACTGCCAAGAGCTCAGGCCATTCGAGATGGACGATTCGATCATCGCCCCGAGCGCAACGACCGGGGGTACGACCGAGGAGGAGGACGAAGTGAGGGACGCTGGGACGACCATGGCCCCCGCCAGGAATGGTGCGACCGGCCTCGCGAGGACCACTAGCAGGACCAGCCTCGTGAGGGCGCCTGGAGGCACCAGCCTCGTGAGAACCATCCTCAGGGAAACACCGGCCTCCCTCCACTGCCACCACCACCAAGGAGGAATGACGACCACCATCAGGACGAGGGGGCTGGGGGCTTCCAGGAGCCACGCGCTATCGCCTGCATCTTGGGCGGTGCTGAGGCCCCAGCTTCCCAGCACATCTTCAAGCAGTTTGCTCGTGAGGTGAACGCGACCCTTCCCAGGCTCGAGGCCACGCGTCCGCTCAGGTGGTCCAAGTGCGCCATCACCTTCAACTCGGTGGACCAGCTCAAGTGCGCGGCGACCGCCGGCATCCTTCTGATGCTTTGCTCACCCGTCATTAGCAACATCCAAGTCACCAAGACCCTCATTGACGACGGCGCAAGGCTCAATGTCCAGTCCATCGAGACATTCGATAGCCCACAAGTGCCATACAATCAACTTCAGCCTACCAAGCCTTTCTCGGGAGTGACCGACGGCTCCAACCACCCCGATAGGGCAGGTTCGCCTCCCTGTCACCTTCGGTCAGTGTAGCAACTACCGCACCGAGCTCATCGACTTTGACGTCGCCCACATCTGTTTGTCGTACAACGCCATCCTTGGGTATACAACATTGCCCAAGTTTATGCCAGTGATCCACCACAGCTACAACGTCCTCCAGATGCCGGGGAGTGGTGGCGTCATCGCAGTCCCCTGCGAAGAAAGAGATGCGGTGTGCTCCCTTGAGCGCACCTTCCAAGCCGCAGCAATCGAAGACCCCGACAACGAAGGCACCCCGTACCGTCCTGAGGCCATCCCCAAGAAGAAGAAGCAGCTACTCCTCCCAGGGCCTCAAGAGAGCGGCGTCTCCAGCGGCACCACCTCAGGATCCGCACTCTTAGCTGGGTGCCTCCCTCCCTCGCATAGGAAGGCGCGCCCGATGCCCTCCTCGGGCAAGGCTCAGGGGATCTCTTCTGGAGGGCCTTAGACCTAGCCAACATCATGAGGGAGTCGCTCGGGCACCATGTGGAGGCGTGCTTCGCCGCACGTTTCCCTCAGGAGGGCATTGGGCAAGGAGTGCCCGGTGCTCATCAGTTCATAGTCAAGGCGACCCAGGAGCTTCAAGAGGAAAGGGCCATACGTGCCGACCGCCACCCACCATGCAATGTAGTGCCCCATCCTGGCGAGGACGGCGGGTTGGGCATATGCGTTGACATTCTAGGGCTCAACAGGGCCGCATCTCAAGAGTGCTTCTGACCTTCACGCGTTGGTCAGTGCGAGAGTCCACCTCACAGCTACGTTTGGCTTGCCGAGCATGGCTGCCGCCTAGCATCACCTGCGGAGCATCCTGGTGGCTCAGTAGGCCAAGCATCACGCTATCCTGGCGGAGATGGCGATAGTTCTCCAGGAGCCACCAGGGCCCCCGGAGCCTCCCGAGGCTCAGGCCTTGGCGGCTCGTGAGGAACGACTCCTTCAGCGCGCATCTTCGGCTACTCCAACATCACTCCAGCGGCGTTATCAGGTGACTCTTTCCAGCTCATTCAGTTGGGGGCGCCCCTCGGGCTGGATTATCCCCAAGTCGTATGGGTCTGTCCCTGCGACGTGTATCCTTTTGCATCTCTAGCTTACCTTGATGGGGGCATCCCTCGGGTTGCATCATCCCCAAGCCGCATGGGTCCATCCCTGTGGCATGTATCGTTCTTGCATTTATCTAAGCAAACCGGCCTCTATGCTTGAGTCATTTTATGACTATCACCTGCTTATATGGTACTTCGATACCCCACCCGCGACCACCCTCGTTACCATGGGAGCTGTGCACCGGTTGTCTTTCTTTAGGATCCCTCGCATGAGTAGGCCAGGAACAGCGTGTGTGCTCGGGTCTGTCCCTGCAGTGTTGATAAACCCCACGACTGAGCTCTGTCTGGCAGGCCGACCCCGTTCACGTCACCTCCTGGGGTCGTTGGTTTCTAGACTTCTCATGTGAACGCCCCAGGAAATTCGTCCGGCGCAGGTTGCCTAACCATCTTGCAGGACCGCCGAAGCTATCAAGAACCAAAACCAGGCGCAACCTGCCTTGAGGTAGTGCCTCGTGAGTCCCGCGCCAGCTCACGGGTTCCCAGACACACCTCGTCTAGCCCTGCCATGCAAGCCACGTGTCAGGGCGGGGCTATACGTGCCCCGGGGGATCCACTCAGAGGGAGCCCTCACCCACCCACCAGTGGAAGCACCATGCTCCGCGCTGGTAGTCGACATGGTCGAGGAGCGGCTATGCCCGTGCAAGTGCGGAAGAGCTACGGTCCACGCTGGTGATAAACAACTGAGGGCAGCCCCGTGGCCGTACCAACCTCAGGGAGCCACCTGGCTAAGTGTACAACATCACCACAATGCTTTCCCCTCGGGTGAGTCGCGTGAGGGGGCTGGGCACGGGGGTTACGCTCAGGCCTCGCTTAGCGTATGCCACCCTGCCAGGTCCCTCAGACCTGGTCGTCGCGCACCCCTCCCGAGAGGGACCTCGGCAAGGGCAGGTATGAAGGTTTGTTTGCGCGTCAAGGGGGTCTCCTGAGCATCGCGACTCAGGAGCCTAACTAGCCACGTAGCCCCTCACCCCTTGGTACATCTTGGTGATCCGGACGGCCCAACGGCGGCTGAGCTATGCGTGGGGTCGGGCCTTGCCGATGTAGAACACTAAGGCCTACTTTAGCGGCTCCTTCCCGCAAGCCGTTTGCGCGTCAAGGGGGACTCCTGAGCATCGCGACTTAGGAGCTTAACTGGCTACGTAGCCCCTCACCCCTTGGTCCGTCCTGGTGATCCGAATGGCCTGACGACAGCGCAGGTATGCGCGGGGTCAGGCCCTGTCGAGGTAGAACATCAAGCAAGCGGGAAGGAAATCGCGGAACCTAAATAAATTATTACACATCATATTGTCCCCTAAACGTCAAGCAGAGTTTTAAGGCCTCCACGAGACATGTCTCATGTCACAGGAAAGCTCACAGGAAAGTAAAACGAGAAGGAGCGCCGTTTTCAACAGCAAGCCTTGTTCTTCAGCCTTGGGTGCCGTTGTCAGGGAGCGCCTTCTCGCCGGCAGCATCACCGTCGGCCGTGTCATTGGCCTCGGTCGCAGAATCGGCGGGCCATCGGTTGGAGGTGTAGGCTCGATGGCAAGGAACTTCTTCAACAGGGCCTCCACCTGACCCTCCATGGCTGCGGTAGGAGTTCCGCAGTGCTCCTCCTCCACGGGCTTGAGCAGCTCGCCGAGGTCGGCGTTGGGGTTGCAAAGATGCAGGTGGCTGAAGACGCGCGTTAGAACCGAAGAAGGAAGCGCGCGGGCGTCCCCCTCCACCATGGGGACGACCCCGTTGATGACACTGTAACGCCCTCGATGCGGCTATATCTCCTACGTGTCGAAGGACGACTTAGAGGCATCACCGCATTGAAAGCAATGTCGCAAGTAAGGTAATCTTCACAACAACCCATGTAAATAGATAATAAAGGGAAAGGTACATAGTTGGCTTACACTCGCCACGTCACACAAAGTACATAAATAGCATTACATCATCCAATCACTCATGGTCTGACTACGGTACCAAAATAAAAGATCAACCCAACAAGCGACATGGTCCCGATCGCCCCAACTGGGCACCGCTACTGATCATCAGGGAAAGACACATAGTAATTGCGTGAGTCTTCGTCGAACTCCCACTTGAGTTCAAGCGCATCATCTGGAACGGAGTCATCGGGTCCTGCATCTGGTTTGGAAGTAATGTGTGAGCCACGGGGACTCAGCAATCTCACACCCTCGCGATCAAGACTATTTAAGCTTATAGGAAAGGCAAGGTAAAATGTGGAGCTGCAGCAAGCAACTAGCATATATGGTGGCTAACCTGTTCACAAAAGAGAGCGAGAAGAGAAAGCAAAGCATGAACGAAGAACTAGAGAACAACCTACGACAAACATTACTCCAACACCGTGTTCACTTCCCGGACTTCGCCGAGAAGAGACCATCACGGTTACACATGCGGTTGATTCATTTTGGTTAAGTTAAGGTTCAAGTTATCTACAACCGGACATTAACAAATTCCCATCTGCCCATAACCGCGGGCACGGCTTTGGAAAGTTCAAATCCCTGCAGGGGAGTCCCAACTTAGCCCATGACAAGCTCTCACGGTCAACGAAGGATATACCTTCTCCCGAGACATTCCGATCAGACTCGGTATCCCGGTTCCATAAGACAACTTCGACAAGTTAAAACAAATCCAACAACACCGCCCGAATGTGCCGACAAATCCCGATAGGAGCTGCACATATCTCATTCTCAGGGCACACTCACATTGTCCAAACTTCCGGTAGGCCAGCCCAGAGTTGCCCATGGTGGCCACCGGCGGCTGACGAGGTGGACCAACACTC
>NC_057797.1:251643079-251645360 GCF_018294505.1 Triticum aestivum
ATAAGATGACCCTCGGGCTCCGGAAACCCAAGGGAAAAAGAGGCTAGGTGGAAAATGGTAAAACCAAGGTTGGGCATTGCTTGAAGAGTTTTATTCAAGGCGATTTGTCAAGGGGTTCCCATTATTACCCAACCGCGTAAGGAACGCAAAATCAGGGAACATAACACCAATATAATGGAAACTAGGGCGGCAAGAGTGGAACAAAACACTAGGCAAAAGGCCGAGCCTTCCACCCTTTACCAAGTATATAGATGCATTAAGATAACAAGATAATATAGTGATATCCCAACAAGAAAATAATGTTCCAACAAGGAACGATCTCCAATCTTCACCTGCAACTAGCAACGCTATAAGAGGGGCTGAGCAAAGCGGTAACATAGCCAAACAACGGTTTGCTAGGACAAGGTGGGTTAGAGGTTTGACATGGCAATTTGGGAGGCATGAGAAGCAAGTGGTAGGCATCGTAGCATAGGCATAGCAAAAGAGCGAGCATCTAGCAAGCAAAGATAGAAGTGATTTCGAAGGTATGATCATCTTGCATGCAAAGTTGTCAGAGTTGACTTGATCCTCGAAAGCAAACTCAACGGGCTCCTCGTTACCGAACTCGTCTCCCGGCTCTACCCAAACAAGACAAACAAGCAAAAGGAACACAATCAACCACGTGCAATGCTCAAACAACAAGATGCAAACATGGTATGCTATGCGGGATGCGGTATGTGATGCATATGCAAGATTTGACAAGGAATGATTGAACCTTGCCTCAACATGGAAATCCAAGTGTTCCACTGGAAAGATGAGGTGATTTCGGTTGAAATCTATATAAAGAACACCGGAATCGGAGACACGGTTTGGAAATGGCGAGCAAAACAAATATGGCACCGGTCTGTGATAAACAGCAAGTAGCCATCTAAATGCATCAATATAATTATGCTACGGCACTCAAACATGACAACAAAATACATGGCAAGGATCCAGTCATGATGCTTGACAAAAGATGAACACTGAGCTATGGCCAATTCATCCATTAACAGGCTCAAACAAGCATGGCAAAAATGCAAACGGTAAACATATTTCAGACTTAGTGAAATTAACACAAGCCTGGAATTCCAGATCAGGTAGCACACTTTGGAGCATGAAAACTAAATGTCACAAGAACTTAACATGGCAAAGTAAAGCATGTCATGGAGCTACTCAAAGAGCTTAACAAAAGTCCTTTAGTGACCTTGAGCCAAAAGGGATCAGAAAATACAATTGCAAGCATGTGAACATGCCAAAAACATAATCAGATCTCAGACTTAGTGAAAAACTAGAGCATGCAAATATCTTCACGAGTAGGCATGTTCACGAGCTCGATGCACTCACTACAGAGCAAGGCATGACAAACTAAGCATACACACATCAAGAATACATATTATATAAGCTATACATGGCAAGAACAACAACATAGCATGCATGGATCAACAACAACATCCTCGGAAAAATCGCTAACAAGTAGACAATCTGCCCAGATTCACGAAATAGCAAAAGTAGAGCTCGATTGACTCAAGCTATGGTGCTCCATGAATGCAAACAAAGACATGGATGGCTAGAGCACCAAAAGATTAACAAATCATCCTTACTGATCATCCTCAAAAGAGGCACGGATCACTAGGGAACAAGATGAACATATGGCATATTGATAAAAACAGATCAAGAACTTAGTGAAATTCTAAATCCCTGAAATCAGCATTAACGAATGCACTACTTTGCGAACTCGTGCTAGTCACCACACATATCACAAAAATACATGGATAGCACCTCTGTAAAGAGGGAAAAGCATATAACAAAACACATGTAGAGCTCAGGAGCATATCATGCACACATTAATCATGGCAAAAATGACAAATAGCTATATGATGCAGGAGATCTGACAATTAACTCAAATAGCTCTCTCCGAACAGCATTTCGGGTATCAAGATGAGCTCAAATGAAAATGATGCAAATAGATTAAATGATGTGCTCTCTGAGACGAACATTTTCATATGCTACACGCCCAAAACGGATCTACGGACGCAAAGTTACGACACGATGAAATATGCAATATAGTTAGGGTTTCGGGAGAAAGTCAACCGAGGCAAATATCCCAGATCTAGATCCAGTTCGTGCACGGGAACCGATGCGCTCTCCGGAGAAGCTCGGAGTCATCGGAGATGTCGCTGGACTTGGCACTCGCCGGAGCTCGTCGGGGGCTTGGTGAGGGGGGCGCCGGCCGGAGGGTTCGCCGGAGTGGGGGAGGAGGATT
>NC_057797.1:251645868-251699154 GCF_018294505.1 Triticum aestivum
GGGAGGGCCTCCCGCGGGCCAGGCGGGCCGCGGCGGATGTGGCACTGGCGGTGCCACGTGGCGCCCCGTGGTTGGGCGCGGGCGGCGGCATGGCGTGTCCGGCGGCGGACGGACACGTCTGGTGCGGAGAGAGGGGATTTTTAGGGTTTCGGGGAAGAGGAACCGTGGATTTCGGAGGGGGTGATATTTATAGGCATAGAGGGAGCTAGGAGTGTCCAGAAGAGGTGCGGTTTTCGGCCACACGATCGTGATCGAACGCTCTAGATGATGGAGAGGGTTTTGGTGGGTTTTGGGCCAAATTGGAGGGGTGTTGGGCTGCAACACACACGAGGCCTTCTCGGTCCCTTGGTTAATCGTTGGAGCATCAAACGAAGTCCAAATGGTACGAAACTTGGCAGGCGGTCTACCGGTAGTAAACCAAGGCCGCTTGGCAAGTCTCGGTCCAATCCGGAAAGGTTTAACCCCCACACCCGAAAAGAAGGTAGAAAGGACCACCAGAGGAGATAGGAGTGCCGGAATGCAAAACGGACAACGGGGAAAATGCTTGGATGCATGAGATGAACACGTATGCAAATGCAATGCACATGATGACATGATATGAGATGCATGACAATGACAACAACACACGGAGACAAAAACCTGAACCCGATGAAATAAAATAACTTAGCACCAGAAATGGCAAGAGTTGGAGTACATATAAGGTAAATTACATCTGGGGTGTTACAACACTCCACCACTACGAAAGGATCTCGTCCCGAGATCTAGGACTGGAAGAACGCCGGGTACTCAAAACGGAGGTGATCCTCGTGTTCCCAGGTGGCTTCACGGTCGGAATGGTGTGACCACTTGAATTTGAGGAATTTGATTGACTTATTGCGAGTCTTGCGTTCAGTCTCTTCAAGAATAGCAATGGGGTGCTCACGATAAGAGAGATCTTCTTGGAGATCAATGTCTTCAAAGTTGACGGTGCGGTCAGGAGTCTTGAAGCACTTGCGGAGCTGAGAGACATGGAACACGTTGTGCACATTTGCAACGTTTGAAGGAAGCTCGAGTTGATAGGCGAGATCGCCTCTCTTGCTGACGATCTTGAAAGGACCCACGTATCTAGGGGCAAGCTTCCCTTTGATACCGAAGCGACGAGTACCTTTCATTGGAGAGACGCGGAGGTAAACATGTCTCTTGATCTTGAAAGCCAAATCACGGTGCTTACTATCATAGTAGCTCTTCTGGCGCGATTGCGCTGCTTTGAGGTTATCTCGAATGACTTTGCACATTTCCTCTGCCTCTGTGATTAAGTCATTTCCCAGAAGTTGATGTTCACCGGCTTCTGACCAATTGAGAGGAGTACGGCACTTCCTGCCATACAGAATTTCGAATGGGGCCTTGCCCGAACTGGCTTGAAAACTATTGTTGTAGGAGAATTCGGCGTATGGAAGGCAATCCTCCCACTTCATACCGAAGGAGATAACGCAAGCCCTGAGCATATCTTCAAGAATCTAAGTGACACGCTCGACTTGACCGCTAGTTTGAGGATGGAAAGTTGTGCTGAAGCGGATGTTGGTGCCCATGGC
The DNA here is from genome assembly GCF_018294505.1 of Triticum aestivum. Classification (NCBI taxonomy): domain Eukaryota; kingdom Viridiplantae; phylum Streptophyta; class Magnoliopsida; order Poales; family Poaceae; genus Triticum; species Triticum aestivum. The sequence continues at coordinate 251,647,440 of NC_057797.1, forward strand.
CTTTTGAAAAGAATCCCAAAACTTGGAGGTAAAGATGCTGCCACGGTCTGAAGAGATCACCTGTGGAATGCCGTGCAACGAGACAATACGAGAGGTATACAGCTCTGCCAATTGAGCTGCAGTGATAGACTCTTTGATAGGCAGAAAGTGAGCCACTTTAGTGAGTTTGTCGATGACAACGAATATAGCATCATTGCCACACTTGGACTTTGGAAACCCAGTCACGAAGTCCATCTCAATGTGGTCAAACTTCCATTCTGGAATGGCAAGAGGTTGGGGGAGACCAGCTGGCCTTTGGTGTTCTAACTTCACTCTTCTGCAGACATCACATTCATTCACGAACTTAGCAATCTCGTGCTTCATTCGAGTCCACCAATAAGTCTGCTTGAGGTTCTGATACATCTTCGTACTCCCAGGGTGGATTGAGAGGAGTGAACTGTGAGCCTCGTTCATGATCACTTTATGAAGGTCACCTTTGGGCACAACAATACGATCCTCGAAGAAGAGAGTATCCTTGTCATCAAGGCGGTAGCACTTGTACTTGGGTTGACTCTTGGCAATCCCAATCTTCACCTTCTTCACCATAGCATCAAGAAGTTGAGCCTCGCGAATCTGATCTTCCAAAGTAGGCGAGACTTGAAGGTTGGCGAGGAAACCTTGAGGAACAACTTGCAGATTGAGTTTGCGGAAAGCTTCACAAAGCTCGGGTTGGTAAGGCTTGATAATCAGACTGTTGCAGTAAGCCTTCCTGCTCAAAGCATCAACAATCACATTGGCCTTGCCTAGAGTATACTCGATACTCGGATTATACTCTTGAATCATTTCAACCCAACGAGTTTGCCTGAGGTTGAGATTTGGCTGAGTGAAGATGTACTTGAGACTCTTGTGGTCAGTGAAAATGTCCACTTTTCTTCCCAATAGGAGATGTCTCCAAGTCAAAAGAGCATGCACAACTGCCACCAACTCGAGGTCATGAGTGGGGTAGTTCTTCTCGTTGGTCTTTAACTAGCGAGACGTATAAGCCACAACTTTCTTATCTTGGATCAACACTACACCAAGACCTTGAAGAGAGGCATCGCAGAAGACCTCGAATGGTTTGGATTCATCAGGAGGAGTCAGAACTGGAGCAGTGACCAATTTCTCTTTCACAGTGTTGAAAGCGATGTCACATTCCGGAGACCAAACGTACTTGACGTGCTTCTGGAGAAGGTTTGAAAGAGGCTTCGCAATCTTAGAAAAGTTCTCAACGAACCTTCGACGGTAGCTTGCGAGACCGAGGAAGCTGCGGAGTTGCTTCACGTTCTGAGGTGGTTCCCAATTCACAATTGCAGACACCTTCTCAGGATTCACCGCAATGCCCTTGGCAGAGATGATATGCCCAAGATAGAGAACCTCATCGAGCCAAAACTCGCACTTTGAGAACTTGGCGTAGAACTGATGTTCCCTGAGCTTATCGAACACCAAACGCAAATGCTTGGCATGAACTTCCTTGTTCTTCGAAAAGACCAGAATGTCGTCGAGATAGACCAAGACAAAGTCATTTGTGTAGGCGTTGAAGATGAAGTTCATCATGCGAGAGAAAGTCGGAGGAGCGTTGACGAGGCCAAAAGACATGACTGTGTATTCATATGAACCATAGCTTGTCCTGAAAGCCGTATTGGGAATATCTTGCTCACGGATTTGAATCTGATGATAACCCATACGGAGATCAAGCTTGGAGAATACTTGGGCACCTTTTAGTTGTTCGAACAACTCATTGATGTTGGGAAGTGGGTATTTGTTCTTGATGGTCTTCTTGTTCAATGGACGGTAGTCAACACAAAGTCGGTCCGTTCCATCCTTCTTATTCACAAAAAGAACTCCACAACCCCACGGAGAAGAACTAGGTCGGATGAGACCCATTCGCTCTTGAATATCGAGTTGCTTCTTTAGCTCCTTCAACTCTTCAGGTCCGAGCTTGTAAGGACGTTTGCAAACCAGTTCCGTGCCAGGCTCAAGATTGATGATGAATTCAACTGGCCGGTGCGGAGGCATTCCTGTAAGCTCTTCTTGAAAGACGTCTTGATATTCACAAATGACTGGAATTTGAGAGATGGCATCCAATTCACCCTTCTCATTGAGAGAAAACAGACGGATGGTATTATCCCGAGCGGCAAAGACAATTACATCCTCAGACAAATGAGTCAATTGAATCTGCCTGGCTGCATAATCAAGCTGAGCCTTGTGCTTAGAAAGCCAATCCATCCCGAGAATAAGATCAATATCTGAGTTACCAAGGACAATTGGAGAAGCCAGAAACTTAAAATAACCCATCATGATAGAAATATATGGAATCTCGTGGTTAGCGAGCAAACATTTACCCGGTGAGACAACTGCTAATAGTTTATGCAAAACTTGAGAAGACAACTCATGCTTAGATGCAAAAGGTCTCGAGATGAAACAATGCGATGCACCAGTGTCAAAAAGTACTTTTGCAGGAACATCGTTAACAGGAAGGTTACCCATGATGACATCTGACGAGTCCTCTGCCTGAGCCGCATTCATCAAGTTGACGTTGGCGTGCTTGGGGTTATGCTTGACCACAGCTGTACTTGCCGATCTCACAGGAGGAGGAGGAGGGAGACGCCTCTGATTGAAGCATTTGTTGGCATAGTGACCCTTCTATTGGCACTTGTTGCACGTGACCTCTGAAAGCGGACGGTGCTATGGAGCACTCGACCTTGGAACTTGAGACGAAGTCTTGTTCTGAAAACCAGGGTTGGGTGGGTGGGAAGATCCACTGCCAGCTTTGATCTTCTGTTGATACGGCTGACGGAACGGAGGAGGAGGAAGCCAATACTTCTGCTACTTGGCCACTTGAGTAGAGGAAGAAGGAGTAGCATCTCTGACTCGCTTCTTGGAAGCATCACACTTCAGTTGAGCAGCCTCTTGCTTCAATGCCATGTTGTAAAACTCATCATACCTCCTGGGCTCAAAGAGAACGAGAGCTAGCTGGATTTCTTCTCTGAGACCACCCCCGAACTGGTATATCATGCTCTTCTCTTCAGGGATGTCCTGCTTAGCAAAGCGGGTGAGCTTCTAAAACAACTTGTAGTAGTCATAGACAGACATAGAGCCTTTCTTCAGGTTGCAGAATTCCTCACGCTTGCTTTCAACCATGCTCTGAGGAATATGATGAGCTTTGGAGTCTTGACGGAATTCATCCCAGGTAATCTCATGGCCTCCTCTGGAATCTTTGTACTGCTGAAACCATTCTGCAGCTTGGTCTTTGAGTTGGAAGGAAGCGAACTTGACAAAGTCCTCAGGCCTGACGTCACTGCACCCGAAATGCTTGCACAAGTCGACGAGCCAATCGTCAGATCAATTGCCTCAACACAATTGCTGAAGGTCTTTGGCTGGTTAGCAAGGAACTGGTTGAGTGTAGCAAAGTGATTCTGATTGTTGCCTTCGTTGCCTTGGTTCGCTTGGTTGCGCTCTTGAAGAATTTGCATGATCAACTACGTGTTTGCATTGGTAGCGGCCATCACAGCTTGCCATGCCTCCGGAGGTGGAGGTGGTGGTGGTGGATCAGGATTCGGAGTCGTGCGCATTGGAGGAGCCATCCTGAAGAGGTTGACATCCATTAGCACACTAATAGCCAGAAATTGAAGCTGAATCCAACGGGATGAAATTGCAACATATAGTCTTCACATCCGAACAAAATGAACGAATGCATTCCAATTGAAATGGTCACATATCCATAAATTGAGAAGACACTTAGAATTTAGGTAGAGGAATAAAATCAACAAGGTACGGAGTAAGACCGAATACTCGGTAAAGATCACCCAATCTCAAACCAAATATCCGTGGAAGAAGAACTAGAGCTACAAGAATTCCCACCTATGAAACTCCCGAACCTTTCCGGTTATGCAATCAGGTGTTGGGGATACAGCGGAAGCATAATATCTCACCCAATTCTAGCAAATCCTACATCCAGCTGTATCCATCCTTCAACACATAACCGAGAAAAACTTCGGAAATTGTCTACCTCAACCTTTGAAAAGCATCCGTTATACAAGTTATGGCAATACTCCCGAACTCCCGCCCCAGTACTGGGTGGCGTCGAGGTTATCTCACCAACAACTGCATAAAAGAGATTTTCGATGTCGGCGAACTAAACTCAGGTATTCCAGAACTGCAACGATAAAATTGTGACGACAACACCTCGGAGCTCAACTCCCTGAGACACTGCCACAACCCCTAAATGACAGGAGGCACCAAGAACAATGTTCTCGTCACAAATCGATAGGAACGATTCCAAGATACCCGCGTGATCCTAAATTTTTTTAGTGAAATTTGAGAAGAGAAGAGACAAAACTCTATGTCAGGATGCCTTACCAGAGCGATGAGGGGACTGGGGAGTAAAAAGAATTCCTAAACTCTACGATATATAATTCCTAAAAGACTCAAAACATTTTTCTAGACTCAACTTGTCCGCTAATTCGATCAATCAGTGGGGGCTCCTAAGGTCGGGGAAGGCTCTGATTACCAACTTGGAACGCCCTCGATGCGGCTATATCTCCTACGTGTCGAAGCACGGCTTAGAGGCATAACCACATTGAAAGCAATGTCGCAAGTAAGGTAATCTTCACAACAACCCATGTAAATAGATAATAAAGGGAAAGGTACATAGTTGGCTTACACTCGCCACATCACACAAAGTACATAAATAGCACTACATCATCCAATCACTCATGGTCCGACTACGGTACCAAAATAAAAGATCAACCCAACAAGCGACATGGTCCCGATCGCCCCAACTGGGCACCGCTACTGATCATCAGGGAAAGACACATAGTAATTGCGTGAGTCTTCGTCGAACTCCCACTTGAGTTCAAGCGCATCATCTGGAACGGAGTCATCGGGTCCTGCATCTGGTTTGGAAGTAATGTGTGAGCCACGGGGACTCAGCAATCTCGCACCCTCGCGATCAAGACTATTTAAGCTTATAGGAAAGGCAAGGTAAAATGTGGAGCTGCAGCAAGCGACTAGCATATATGGTGGCTAACCTGTTCGCCAAAGAGAGCGAGAAGAGAAAGCAAAGCATGAACAAAGAACTAGAGAACAACCTACGGCAAACATTACTCCAACACCGTGTTCACTTCCCGGACTCCGCCGAGAAGAGACCATCACGGTTACACACACGGTTGATTCATTTTGATTAAGTTAAGGTTCAAGTTATCTACAACCGGACATTAACAAATTCCCATCTGCCCATAACCGCGGGCACGGCTTTGGAAAGTTCAAATCCTTGCAGGGGAGTCCCAACTTAGCCCATGACAAGCTCTGACGGTCAACAAAGGATATACCGTCTCCTGAGACATTCCGATCAGACTCGGTATCCCGGTTCTATAAGACAACTTCGACAAGTTATAACAAATCCAGCAACACCGCCCGAATGTGCCGACAAATCCCGATAGGAGCTGCACATATCTCGTTCTCAGGGCACACTGTCCAAACTTCCGGTAGGCTAGCCCAGAGTTGCCCCTGGTGGCCACCGGCGGCTAACAAGGTGGACCAACACTCAGAGGAGCACTGGCCCGGGGGGGTTTAAATAAGATGATCCTCGGGCTCCGGAAACCCAAGGGAAAAAGAGGCTAGGTGGCAAATGGTAAAACCAAGGTTGGGCATTGCTGGAAGAGTTTTATTCAAGGCGATTTGTCAAGGGGTTCCCATTATTACCCAACCGCGTAAGGAACGCAAAATCCGGGAACATAACACCGATATGACGATAACTAGGGCGGCAAGAGTGGAACAAAACACTAGGCAAAAGGCCAAGCCTTCCACCCTTTACCAAGTATATAGGTGCATTAAGATAGCAAGATAATATAGTGATATCCCAACAAGAAAATAATGTTCCAACAAGGAACGATCTCCAATCTTCACCTACAACTAGCAACGCTATAAGAGGGGCTGAGCAAAGCGGTAACATAGCCAAACAATGGTTTGCTAGGACAAGGTGGGTTAGAGGTTTGACATGGCAATTTGGGAGGCATCAGAAGCAAGTGGTAGGCATCGTAGCATAGGCATAGCAAAAGAGCGAGCATCTAGCAAGCAAAGATAGAAGTGATTTCGAGGGTATGATCATCTTGCCTGCAAAGTTGTCAGAGTTGACTGGATCCGCGAAAGCAAACTCAACGGGCTCCTCGTTAGTGAACCCCTCTCCCGGCTCTACCCAAACAATACAAACAAGCAAAAGGAACACAATCAACCACGTGCAATGCTCAAACAACAAGATGCAAACATGGTATGCTATGCGGGATGCGGTATGTGATGCATATGCAAGATTTGACAAGGAATGATTGAACCTGGACTCAACATGGAAATCCAAGTGTGCCACTGGAAAGGTGAGGTGATTTCGGTTGAAATCTATATAAAGAACACCGGAATCGGAGACACGGTTTGGAAATGCCGAGCAAAACAAATATGGCACCGGTCTGCGATAAACAGCAAGTAGCCATCTAAATGCATCAATATAATTATGCTACGACACTCAAACATGACAACAAAATACATGGAAGGGATCCACTCATGATGCTTGACAAAATATGAACACTGAGCTACGACCAATTCATCCATTAACAGGTTCAAACAAGCATGGCAAAAATGCAAACGGTAAACAGATTTCAGACTTAGTGAAATTAACACAAGCCTGGAATTCCAGATCAGGTAGCACACTTTGGAGCACGAAAACTAAATGTCACAAGAACATAACATGGCAAAGTAAAGCATGGCATGGAGCTACTCAAAGAGCTTAACAAAAGTCCCTTAGTGACCTTGAGCCAAAAGGGATCAGAAAATACAATTGCAAGCATGTGAACATGCCAAAAACATAATCAGATTTCAGACTTAGTGAAAAACTGGAGCATGCAAATATCTTCACGAGTAGACATGTTCACGAGCTTGATGCACTCACTACAGAGCAAGACATGACAAACTAAGCATACACACATCAAGAATACATATTATATAAGCTATACATGGCAAGAACAACAACATAGCATGCATGGATCAACAACAACATCCTCGGCAAAATCGCTAACAAGTAGACAATCTGCCCTGATTCACGAAGTAGCAAAAGTTGAGCTCGATTGACTCAAGCTATGGTGCTCCATAAATGCAAACAAAGACATGGATGGATAGAGAATGACAAGATTAACAAATCATCCTTACAGATCATCCTCAAAAGAGGCACGGATCACTAGGAAACAACATGAACATATGGCATATTGATAAAACCAGATCAAGGACTTGTGAAATTCTAAATCCCTGAAATCAGCATTAACGAATGCACTACTTTGCAAGCTTGTGCTAGTCACCACACATATCACAAAAATACATGGATAGCACCTCTGTAAATATGGCAAAGCATATAACAAAACACATGTAGAGCTCAGGAGCATATCATGCACACATTAATCATGGCAAAAATGACAAATAGCTATATGATGGAGCAGATCTGACAATTAACTCAAATAGCTCTCTTCCAACAGCATTTCGGGCATCAGGATGACCTCAAATGAAAATGATGCAATGAGATTAAATGATGTGCTCTCAGAGGCGAACATTCTGATATGCTACACGCCCAAAACGGATCTACAGATGCAAAGTTACGACACAATGAAATGTGCAATATAGTTAGGGTTTCGGGAGAAAGTCAACCGAGGCAAATATTCCAGATCTAGATCCAGTTCGTGCACAGGAACCGATGCGCTCGCCGGAGAAGCTCGGAGTCGTCGGAGATGTCGCCGGACTTGACGCTCGCCGGAGCTCGTCGGGGGGCTTGGTGAGGAGGGCGCCGGCCGGAGGGTTCGCCGGAGTGTGGGAGGAGGAGTTTGCCGGTGCGGGCGTGCGGCGGACGCGGTGTACCACGGGTGGGGTTCGCCGGCGCCGGCGGCCGGAGTTGTAGCCGGTGGCAGAGCTGGGCGGCGAAGGGAGACGGCGGGCGGCAGAGGCGCGGACTCAGGCGGGGGAGTGCTGGGCGCGGGGAGGCGGCGGCCGGGCCCAGGAGGGCCTCCCGCGGGCCGGGCGGGCCACGACGGATGAGGCGCAGGCGGTGCCACATGGCGCCCCATGGTTGGGTGCGGGCGGCGGCGCGGCGTGTCCGGCGGCGGACGGACACGTCCGGCGCGGAGAGACGGGATTTTTAGGGTTTCAGGGAAGAGGAACCGTGGATTTCGGAGAGGGTGATATTTATAGGAATAGAGGGAGCTAGGAGTGTCCAAAAGAGGTGCGGTTTTCGGCCACGCGATCATGATCGAACGCTTTAGATGATGGAGAGGGTTTTGGTGGGTTCTGGGCCAAATTGGAGGGGTGTTGGGCTGCAACACACACGAGGCCTTCTTGGTCCCTCGGTTAACCGTTGGAGCATCAAACGAAGTCCAAATGGTACGAAACTTGACAGGCGGTCTACCGGTAGTAAACCAAGGCCGCTTGGCAAGTCTCGGTCCAAACCGGAAATGTTTAACCCCCACACACGAAAAGAAGGTAGAAAGGACCACCGGAGGAGATAGGAGCGCCGGAATGCAAAACGGATAACGGGGAAAATGCTCGGATGCATGAGACGAACACGTATGCAAATGCAAGGCCCATGATGACATGATATGAGATGCATGACAACGACAACAACACATGGAGACAAAAACCCGAACCCGAGGAAATAAAATAACTTAGCTCCGGAAACGGCAAGAGTTGGAGTACATATAAGGTAAATTACATCTAGGGTGTTACAGACACCCTCGAGCACCACGACAAGATAAGGAAGCAGCTGGGTGGGGCATTCATCGTCCGCTGCCAGCGGCTTCTCCAAGCTCTTCTCATAGATTGCCCGCAGCTCCTCGCGGGATCTCTCCTAAAGGGACTTGAAGGCCGCACGATCTTATGCCAGAACCTTTGCCTTGGCCTCTAGCTGGGCCTTCTCCGCCACCACCTTTCTTTTCCAGCTCCTCCAAGCGGCTGCGTTCTACAGCCTGTGCCCTCGCCAACTGCTCCATCTCGGCGTCACGACTGGTGACGGCGTCTTCTCAGGCCTTCATCCTCTCCTCCTCCTCCTCCCTACGACCGCGGGCCTCGGCCGCACGTTCGTTTCGCATGGTCTCCAGCTCGGCCTCCATGGACCGGCAGTGCTCCTTGGCAGCCTCAGTGTCCTTCAGTGCCACCTCACGGGTGGCCGCGGCTTGGTCAGCGGTTCGCTTGTTCTCCTCGGCAGCTACCACGGCCTGTCTCAACGCCGCCTTGACAAACACATCGGAATGCAGCCAACTCGAGATCAGCTCTAGGCGCCCCACCACCAGGCGGCGGTCTGTGCCTTGAAGGTCGCCCCGAAGCCGCGCCAGTGTGGAAAGAGCCTCCTCCAATGTCAAGACCCCGATTCTAAGTCACATCGATATAGCATGTAACACATCATATCACTTGGTGGCCTCACGCACGGTATTCCCACGGGTGCCACCTTACCTGACCCGGGACCGTTTGCGCCTTTTCGCTCATGTATATGATAGTGTCGCTAGCATCCATATGATAGAGAACCCGGTCCGACATGACTAGTCATGAACCCAAAGTGGCACTAACTTACGGGGACATGCATACATGAACCATCATCGAACGTGTCGGTCATCAGCGTGTGAATCCAGGCTGTAGCAACTGGGCTAACAGGATTCCGGAAACCCGGGCTGTAGCAGGCTAGCAGGACTCCGGAAGTCATTGTGTGACATTTCCCCGAAGGGACAGACACAAGGACGAAGTGGATCACATGCCGGCCAGTCTAAGTGTTCCGGAGCAATAGTAACTGGGCTAGCAGGACTCTGGTAAACCCGGCTGTAGCAGACTACCATGGCTCAGTGGAAGCACTAGACTACATTTCCCCATAAGAGAGGCTACCAAGGATAAACAACTAGGTTGTCGGATCCCACACATACCAAGCATTTCAAAATCATACACACAATATGCTCGACATGTGCAAATACAACATGGCATCACAAGAAGACTCTATGACTCAGAGTATTTATTCATTAGGCTCTGAAGAGCCAGATATTACAAACATGGGTCTCATGACCCAGCAATCAAGTCATACAAGCAATAGCACAAGCGGAAGCTTAAACATGTCTGAGTACAGACAACTACAAATGAAAAAGGCTGAGAAGCCTGACTATCTACAAGACCCTCCCGGGGGTACAAGATCGTAGCTGAGGTAACAAGCTAAACGTCGAAGTCCATGCGGAACTACTAGCGAGACTGAAGTCTCTCTACAAAAATATAAATTAAGCAAACGTGAGTACAAATGTACCCAACAAGACTTACATCAGAACTATCTACATATGCATCAGTATCAACAAAGGGGGTGGTGGAGTTTAACTGTAGCAACCCAGCTTTGACCCAGTGGCTAACCTGACCTACGACTGCAAGTAACTCTTTTGAGGTGGTGCACACGAGTCCACATATTCACCATATCAATACACCACTATGGATCCGCTCCCGTCTCCCTACGAGAATGCCATCCATAGCACTCACGCTTATCTTGCGTATTTTAGAGTATCCACTTTCACTTGTCTATGAACTGTACATGCAACCCAGAAGTCCTTTACCGCGGACACGGCTATTCGAATAGATGATGTTAATCCTGCAGGGGTGTACTTCTTCACACATGCTCTCGCCACTTACCACCATGTACACGTCGTGTATCTTGGCAACCTTCAAGCGGAAGCCTGGTGAGGGAGTCGGCCACGACCTAACTAACCACGCAAGTCTCTACACTACTAGGAAAAGAGCTATAGATGGAATTGACACTAATGGCGCACGAGACATGTGGTGCGCCACTACTATATACTAATGGCGCATCATGTGTTGGTGCGCCATTAGTGTCCAGATAGTAATGGCGCACCACATCCACGGTGCGCCATTAGTAACAAGATTTTTTTATTTTTTTTTCAAAACTAGTAATGGCGCACCGTGGGAGTGGTGCGCCATTACTAGTTAAACTAGTAATGGCGCACCAAATCCACGGTGCGCCATTAGTAAAAAATTTTCAATTTTTTTTTCAAAACTAGTAATGGCACACCATGAGAGTGGTGCGCCATTACTAGACTAGTAATGGCGCACCACTCCCATGGTGCGCCACTAGTAACTTTTTTTTCAATTTTTTTATATTTTTTGGAAACTAGTAATGGCGCACCACACCCACGGTGCGCCAGTAGTAATTTTTTTTCAATTTTTTTATATTTTTTTGAAAACTGGTATGTTGAACTAGTAATGGCGCACCACTCCCACGGTGCGCCATTACTAACTTGGCCCAAAAATTCCCTCGCATGCACCCCACCTGTGGACCGCCTTTTCAGTTTAAAAAAAAGAAAATGATGAAAATGTCAAAAAAATAAAATAAAATAAGTTTCCCATGTGATATGTGGTCTAGTTGTTGGGAAAATTTACAAATATGAATTTTGACTTTATTTGCAAAATCTCTTTGGAATTTGTAAAATGGGCATAACTTTTGCATACGAACTCGGATTAAAAAGTTTTCTATATGAAAAATCATCTACTCGAAAAGTTACATCCGAATTTAACGGGGGGACCATGTTAAACATTTTCAAACTCCTCAAAAACCTAACAGAAAAAAAGTTATGGGGCTTTTAAGATCTGGAGGCAAAAAATTTCAAAAAATTTCAAACTTATTAGTGGCACACCGTATGCTAGGTGCGCCACTAGTAACAGAAAAAAATAGTTTCGATTTTTTTCAGATTTTTTTTCAAAATATGATACGTAATATGAACGGAAGTTTGAAATATTTTTTCAAAATTTCATCACACTCATGAACATGAACAAAGTCCTAAACATCAAGAAGGTTTAATAGGATTGATATGCTAGATATATCAACAAGTGCTTGTGAAGTGAGCTAGTGTTGGGGTTGGATAGAACTCTGAAGTTAAGCGTGCTTGGGCTGGAGTAGTGTGAGGTTGGGTGACCTTTTGGGAAGTTTGACCATGGAGTGCGATTTGATCTGAGATTAAGCTTATTGACCCAAGATTAAGCCATAGTGACCCGAGATTAAGAAAAAAATAAAAAATTTGATTTTAAAAAAAATTGATTTTTATTACTAATGGCGCACTTCTATGTGGTGCACCATTACTAAGTCAGATAGTAATGGCGCACCTCTAGGCATACTAATGGCGCACTACAGGTGCGCCATTAGTATCTGGTATACTAATGGCGCACCAGTGGTGCGCCATTAGTAAAAAATACTACTGGCATGGTACTAGTGGCGCACCAGTAGTGCACCATTAGTAGGCAAAACTGGTGCGCCACTAGTAGGCCTTTTCCAAATAGTGCTAGTCTAGGTTTATCGCCTATTCGGGTTCCATCCACAAGGAGATCCGTCCGGGGTGTCACTCACGGCCCCAAACAATGTGTGCAGGGTTCCCAAGCCCACCTCGACGGATGGATCTACGCTTAGTACACCATGCCACGGTGCCTAGTCTGTCCCAAGCCCACCTGTATCGGGTGCCACTTGGTAGACTACTAACACAACCTACAAACACCATAAACTAGTTGAAACTCCTGGACAGAGATCGTGGCGGTTAATAACCCGAGAGGGGTCGAGTTATCAGAACCCAATGTGTGGTAGTAACTATTCATCGATCACAAACACATAACTTAGTTCCTGATGACAGTTTCAATGAGACAACCCACCATGTACTCCTACATGGCCTCTCACCGCTACCTTTACCAAATCATGTTCACACACTTAGCTCTCAATAGTAGGACATGTTCACACCTTTCCAATTCATCCCCGATGAATCAGACCTGACACAACTCTAAGCAATAGCAGGCATGGCAAACAAGCATAAATGAGTAGGCACATCAGGGCTCGAACAACTCCTACTCATGCTAGTGAGTTTCATCTATTTACTGTGGCAATGACAGGTCATGCAGAGGAAAGGGGTTCAACTACCGCAGCATGTAACCGTTGAATCATTGTTGTCATAATGCAGTAAAAGAGAGCAGAAGCGAGAGAGTGGGATTGTATCGGAATGAACAAGGGGGTTTTGCTTGCCTGGCACTTCTGAAGATAGTATAGCTCTTCATCGGTGTCATCGAACTCATCGTCGAAACCACGTCTACTGAGAGGGGACAAATACCGACAAACAAGGAAGAACACAATCAATGCGATGCAACAATAAGATGCATGAATGTGGCATGTCAATATGTTGTGATTTGAGCTAATTCAACTAGCAACGATTTAAATGAAGTTGGTTTGAACCAAAGGTTCAAATTCAAACTCCACCTGTGGTTATTTAAATGCCATTCATTTGTTTTATCCAATTCAGCAACTTTAATTTGTCCCAACATGCATGAAAATAGTACAGATAGATAGATTGGATTTTTCTGATAATTTTTCATATATAAATTATTTCATCTGGAGTTATGGTTGAATTTCTATGATTTTTAGAAGTGTATAGTATTTTCTAGAATTTTGTGGTTTATTTTAATCTAGAAAATGTATAACTGCGTCAACATGAAGTCGCTGTTACATCATCAAGTCAACAGGTGCGGTCCAGGTCAAACCTGACCTGTGGGGCCGCACATCAGTGTGACAAGGCAGGAACAGAGGCTGACCAGTGGGGCTAGGTCAACGCTGACTATGCAGGTCAAACCTGACAGCCGGGGCCCACTTGACTTAATCTAATCCTAAACAAAAACTGATCCAGGGTCATTAAGGGCGTGGGGCCGTCTGTAAGTGGGTCATGGGGTTAATTAGCAAGTGATTAAGTGATAATGACACGCCACACCATCATCGCCGGACTCTAGTCGGCGGCGACCATCCAGTGCGGTAGAGCTGCTGCTGGGCGGTGCTAGGGGCTGCGTTTAGGTGCGGGGAGACTACTAGGAGGAAGCCCATGGGTGCGGTGTGCGGTGTGCGATGTGCGTGCATGCGGTGTACGGTTGAATTAAACGGAGCAGGAAGTAGGGACGGGTGCGGTGTGCGTGCTGGAGTCGAGCTCACGACGGTGGCCGGAGCTCGGGTGAGCTCGAGCAGGTGGCTGTTGGGCACGTGGGGAGGAGCTGGTGCTGGATATGGCCTCCTAGAGATGCGTTGAGTGCGGTAGTGTGCTCAGCTTGGATGGAGGCGAGCTAAAATGATGGCGGCGACATGACCAGCGCCAGCGAGGTCTCGACATCGATGGAGATGGGGCTACGCTAGGCTATCGAGCACAGGGAAGGGGGGTTTGGTAGAGGAGCTCACAGCGAGGTTGTCGGTGATCCCAGCGTGCCCGGGGACGGCTTGGTGACGATGAATAGGTCGACGGCGATCGTCGGTGCATAGGACGAAGATGGCGTCGACGAGGGTGCTCCAGGGCGTCCGGCGTCGTGTGGCTCGGCGGGGAGGACGACGATGTCGTGTGGGAGCTCGGGGGCGTGTCTAGGGGCATAGGGGAGCCGATGGCTATGCGAGCGGTGGACGGTGGCGACGAACTCGCTCGGTGGAAGGGGGAGAGGGAGCCAGAGGAGGGGGAAGACACGTGAGGGAGTGAGAGAGGGGCCACGGGTGTGCGTGGCATCTCTCGAAGCATCCGGGGAGAAGCGGCAAGCAGGAGGTGGCCTGGGCGCGTGGCCGCATGCACCGGGCGCGTGCTCCTGTCCTCCTGCCGCGAGAAAGGGGACGACTGGCGCTGGCCAGTCGGCTTGGCCGGCCTGCTGGGGCAGAACAGCTGGGCCGCCAGATAAGTGGCCCAGGTAAGACTCCTTTTCATTTCTGTTTTCTGTTTTCCTTTTCTGTTATTTGTTTTGATTTAGTTTTAAGCACTAAACCATTTTGCTTCCTTCTGATAATTTTGCAGGGATTAAAAGGATTATTCCAAAGCCCCTCACAATTTCTCAGAATTGTTGGACACAAATTCAATATATAACAAATATAAATCCAATGCAAATAGTTATTGCATTAGCTTCAAATGCCCAAAATAAATATTTATGAGCTCCTAGAAATATTGGTTTGAATTTTACCTCTGGCCAATATTTTCATAGAGAAACATGAACATTTTCTTGGACCTATTTGAAGCAATTTTTATCTTGGTAATTTTCAGAAATGATTTCTGAGGCTTTCACATGTCCCCATTTCAAATTCACTATGAATTTAAACATGATGCACACATGACTAGCTAGTCTACGTCATACCAGAACTAGGGATGTGACAACTCACCCCCACTAAACAAGAATCTCGTCCCGAGATTCAAGCGCAGGGTGAAAAGGAAGAGGGGACTCGAACTATCACAAACTTCATGATCCAACTGTCCTCATCGAAGATATTGATTCATTGCATCATCTTGAACTTGACATCCTTGCTTTCGAGATCTTCACCCAACACGAGGATAGAAGAGCGAGATAACTCTACATGGATGGATCATCTTAATGATCACATGATCAACTCACGGAACGAGACGTAGAAACATCTCTTGAGCTGAGGGACAAAACACATATGAGGAGCGATGGAAACTAGCAGGTGAGGAAGGTTCAGATTAGTAGGCAACAATTCCATGCTTAGAAGACAGTGCATGGTTTCAAAGTAGCAAGGAGATAATTGCCATGATTCCATAACAGGACACCTTGGGGGGGGGGGTGTGACCCGTAAAGTTATTCACTTAGGTGGCCAAAGAATTACTTTTGATACATAGATCATTAAAACTCTTCATACCAGCCTGAGGCAATCACAAATGATCGTGTGAAGGAGCTTGAAGAAATGGCATACTCATACCAGAATGGATGATGTGGACTACCTTGTCGAAGACAACGCAATGGATGACTTTTTTCTTATCATCGAGAAAGGATAGGGCCCAGGGTAAGCCCGCTTTTTAGGATGATCCTGAACAACAATTACTGAGAAGGCAGACCATAGTAAAATGGCACAATGGCAGGTGCAAGCTGGGAAAAAATTGCAAATGCTGGGAATGATTGTAGTAACTGGGGAAAACTCAATAGTCGAGAGTGATTCCACTGTTTGAATGGTTATGGTATAATCGAAGAAACTAAGAGCACAAGAATCCCCAAAGAGTAACTTCTAGAAGAAGTCGCACAAAATCCTCATGGAGAAGATGGTCAAATAGCTCAATCAAGATACTACCATGATAGATCTTCGGACTAGGTGTGTCGGCCAGAACATCAAACTTGTTGGGACCTTCATCATAGATATTGGAAAAGTTCCAACCATCATATCTGCCCGAGATTCAGATCTGGTTGGTAACACGATATTTCAGACTCATCAATTCTAGAAAGAGAAATGAAAGTTTGTAACACAAATCGACGAGATGCCGTTGCAAGATTCCCGGGGAGTGAACTACGCTAGCAAGCTCGAAAACATGAGCTGGTTCTGCTACACACATGTGAGCACGCTGTCCCAGACAAGCATGACCACATAGTAGTCTTGCAATGAAACACTACGGCGTTCAGGTTGGGAACCATCATCGAGGATAACGGAATCTTGTACAAATCCGTCTGGTACCTTCAGCACTAGCACTTAGAACTTATTATCCTTGAATAAATCAATCAGTGGCTTGGCGTGCTAGGAAATACATGTGGAATGGAGGTAGCTAATCTCACAAACCAATGTATACTTCGCACATGCATGACTGACTTGGGATGATTCCAGAGGAAGCAACACTGACTTTCTTGAATTCACGGCGGCAACTTGCATCAAATGCACATGAATTAGAGGAATTGACTTCTTTCATCTGAACATATGCTTCATGAGCTAACACAAAGAAAATGCTCTCAAAAGTTTCCAACTCTAACTTACATGTTCAACATGAATCATGGCCATGATGAAAATGTTGTCAATGTGCTCAACGACAATATATCCAGGTTTCCATATAGATGGAATTCCACAATTAAATGAACACGGTGATAGCATTGGTCAGACCCAAAATATATAATGGTGTATGCTCGAGGAGACAACCATGAGTGAGACAACATTATGATCATCGTTGGTTCTGATTTGATTTGACAATAGCCCATACTCAAATCCAGGTTTTGTCAAGACAATAGATCCGACAACTGATCACGAGGATCTTTCTTCAGTACACAAAAAAATAACCCTTTGGAATGAACTATGTCAGATAAAGCTTTATCTTCCAACTCCCCAAGTTGTTGTTTAGCTCAACCGACTAGTTCAGAGTATCCAACATAGAATCTTGGAGTGGGTGGTTTACAAGAAACCAACTTGATCGCGAGCTCAACATAACAGTCAGGGCCTACCTGGTGATACTTCCGAGAAGATATTCGGAGAATCACGAACCACCGATATGTTATTAAACTCGAGAATAATCTTGCTTTTTAGGGCAAGACGTTATGATCAAAAGAGCGAGAGATTGACACAATCCTAACTCATTGATTGGAGAGTGCACCAGGAAATATGGACTAGGTAGCACGATCATTCTTAGGATGATGACTCAATAACCAGCATGCTACGAATGAGAGTATTGTCCATTTACTACCAAGCAATGGGGTTGCTAGGGGTATTGATTTCAAGCATCACAGTTCACTTGTCGGTATTCCGGTTACAATAATACGGAGACCGAGGAATGAACGATGATGGCGAGAGGTATCATTGTATCAAGGGTTCATAGGAGGCGGTGCAGCCCACGACATTGTTGACATAAAGATGTTAATACACCAAGGTAGAATAGATCAAAGGCTGGATTGGCAATTTGATCCGCGGAATACAACTGCTTTGACACAATCCTAGAAATGGACAAGGCACTAGAGTTTGTTTCTCCTAGTCATTCCGGAATAGAATGGCTTGACGGACCACAAGAATAATAGGCATCTATAACATGAATGCACAACTATTCTTGACCAACAATTGATACAAGAGGGTCAGAATACAACTAAAAAGGGACAACTCAGAGGAACATATAATTTCTTTAAGTTGTAGATGCATCGGTTATCATTTTGAATAAATTCAACAAGTTTCTCCCGGATAACCCATGCAGAAAGGTAGGACTGGCAGGTTCACAATATAGAATCGAGAACTCATCAAGAGCACTCCTATTGTGATCTTTTGGTTCAAATAACTTCTGCCATAAGCAGTTCATGATATTTGGAAGAAGGAAATACCATGGACCTCGAGGACAATCGCAAAGGTTACTAATATCCTAATGGAACTAGCAACACTATCAACATGAAGTAAGTAGGGTGAATCTCGGGTTCAAAAACCCAGGAATAGAATGCCTACTGACTAAATGGCATCACAGGATACTTTCGAGAATGATGGCCAGAATCATCACACTATGAACACAAAACTTGGCCGGATTACTAGGTGGATCTCTAAGATGCCTAGGGTCATAATAATAGCTCCAACATATATGTCGAGGCAACAGAGTACCTCAGCTCACCGATTAGTGTGGTTAAATTGGCCCAAAGAAACATCGGGAACGGGAAGAAGGGATTTGCAAATGCATCAGACTAGTTAGAAACCTGGGATGACTCGGACAGTATAATGGCTGTAAATTCTCAAAAAGATTTGAGACATCCTGTAAAATGGTGGCATAACCACTTAACATCACAATATCAAGGTTCTGAGATCAACTGTCAACACACAGAAGTAGTAGGAACTGAACTGGGGCTTGAAACCATCAATCTTATAAGTTTACAGATTAGTAACACATGATCCTGATAGAAAGATGAGAAGCCTAGTTCCTTAACACTGTAGGAAGGATAGGATGACTTGGATCAGAAGGGCATAGGGTAAAGGAGTAAAAAGAGCCTTACGTTCCCTTCCACAATCAATTCCCTTATATAACTAAAGCATTTCTAGACTCAACTTTGACCAGGTTGGCTTGGAAATCCTACAGGCAGCCAGGCTCTCATACCAAAGCTGTCGGGACCCCGATTCTAAGTCACACCGATCTAGCATGTAACACCTCATATCACTTTGCGGCCTCATGCACGGTATTCCCACGGGTGTCGCCTTACCATGGCCCGGGACCGTTTGCGCCTTTTGGCTCACGTATATGATAGTGTCGCTAGCATCCGTATGACAGAGAACCCGGGCCGACATGACTAGTCGTGAACCCAAAGTGGCACTAAATTACGGGGACAAGCATACATGAACCAGCATCGAACGTGTCGGTCATCAGCCTGTGAATCCAGGCTGTAGCAACTGGGCTAACAGGACACTGGGAACCCGGTTTGTAGCAGGCTAGCAGGACTCCAGAAGTCACCGCGTGACATTTCCCCGAAGGGACTGTTGGATGTGGGGCTCCAGCTAACCCTTAAGGTTCGAACACTGGGGTGCGCGTGAAGTCCTTCCCTCCTACCGATCTATGCTCTAGCTCGCTAAGATCTTGCGAACGAACTTGACGAACTCACAACACAGAAAGACACGGGGTTTATACTGGTTCGGGCCACCATTGTGGTGTAATACCCTACTCCAGTGTGGTGGTGGTGGATTGCCTCTTGGGTTGATGATGAACAATACAAGGGAAGAACAACCTCCTGAGGTTGAGGTGTTCTTGTGCTTTCGGACTTTTGGTGTGTAGGTTCTCTCAAGCCAAGATGAGATCCTCCCATCCACTTTGCTGGCTAGTCCTATTTATAGAGGCCCTGGTACTCTTCCCAAATATCGAGCGGGAAGGGAGCCAACAATGGCGGGCTAATTTGAAGGGGGACAACTAGTACAAGCTATCCTGACAAAAGCGGTCTTCGCCTGCACAAAGCTCTGGTGGTGATGCCATCTTGGGCTCCACGATGACCTCCGTCTTGCAGTCCATGGTCTTGGTCTTGTTGCACCGAAATGGCAACCTTTGCCTAAGGCCTCGGTACTCCTCGGCCGCGCTTGCCCCCTTTGCACCAAAGAGGAAACAAGGACGCTGCGCGCGCTGGCCCCCGGCTGGCGCCCGCCTAGTGTCGATCGTCATGGCTCACGTCACGAGAGCCTCATGAGGTTCGCCTCGCCTTGATATCTTCGCCCCTCGTGTGCCTGCCTAGCTAGGCCACTCCAGGGGAGGTCTTGCGTCGTCTGCCTCGTGAGGCTTGGCCCCTCGCGAGGGTCTTGGATGCTTTGTTGGTGAAGATGGGCCGTACGGCCCGCTGGCTCTGCCATGCCGCGGGCCGCAGGCAGGCAAGTCTGGGGACCCCCGTTCCCAGAACACCGACAGTAGCCCCCGGGCCCAAGGTGTGCGCAGGCTTGGCTTCGCGGCAAAGCCAAGGGTCAAGCTCGAAGCACCGCGGGCCCCAAAAGCCTGCGGCCTTGATTGACGTGTGGCAGTTGATTGGACGTGGGCGTCTCAGCTTCCCCATGTTGCCTCGGCAACTGCATGACTTGACAAGTCCCTGCCACATGCAAGGGAAACTGTCGGTGTGAAAACCGGCGGATCTCGGGTAGGGGGTCCCAAACTATGCATCTTAGGCGGATGGTAACAGGAGGTAGGGAACACGATGTTTTACCCATGTTCGGGCCCTCTTGATGGAGGTAAAACCCTACGTCATGCTTGATAAATATTGATGATATGGGTAGTACAAGAGTAGATCTACCACGACATCGGAGAGGCTAAACCCTAGAAGCTAGCCTATGGTATGATTGTATGTTGTCCTACGGACTAAAACCTTCTGGTTTAGATAGACACCGGAGAGGGTTAGGGCTACACAAGGTCGGTTACAAAGGAGGATATACACATATCCGTATTGCCTAGCTTGCCTTCCACGCCAAGTAGAGTCCCATCCAGACACGAGACGAAGTCTTCAATCTTGTATCTTCATAGTCTAGCAGTCCGGCCAATGGGGATCGTCCGGCTGTCCGGAGACCCCCTAATCCAGGACTCCCATAGTAGCCCCTGAACCAGGCTTCAATGACGATGAGTCCGGCACGCAGTATTGTCTTCGGCATTGCAAGGTGGGTTCCTCCTCTGAATATACCACGGAAGAATTTGAATATAAGGATAGTGTCCGACCCTGCAAAATAAGTTCCACATACCACCGTAGAGAGAATAATATTTCCGCAAATCTAATTTGCTGACTTGTCTTGGCAACACGACATTATGCCATGGACCAGTGATTATTCGAACCATTTCCTTTAACTAGCCCCGCACATAACGCGAGGCAGTTTTTTGACACGTCTCGTTGAAGCAGAGATCGTGTCCCCTTATTATGGGATTCTCATCAATACGGGCGTGGGTAACCCAACCGTGTCTAGGACTCCTAGATTATAGGCAAGTCCCAAACGGCTACGGAGAGGACGCTTGATATTCACCCTCTTTATAAAGGGACAAGGCTTTTACTTTTTTCCCTCCCGTGCTCAATCGAATCCTTCCCCCGCCTCGAGTTCTAACACCCAAAGCCCAGGTCAGGTGCTCTAGATCTTCAATCATGTCCGGATCTAGCCTTCAAGGCCGATGGATGCCCTCCTCCGTTACGAAAGAAGACATCAAGAACTTGAGGGGGGCTAGATACCTGACCGCCGAGGTTTCGCATCGGCTGCCTGCCCGAGGGCAGGTCGTCCCTACTCCTGAACCCAACGAAGACGTCGTGTTCATCTCCCACTTCCTCCGAGGACTACGCCTCACTCTAGATCCCTTCGTTAGGGGGTTGATGTTTTATTACGGGCTAGATTTCCACGATCTAGCCCCGGACTCCTTTCTCCACATCTCGACATTCATTGTCATGTGTGAGGCCTTCCTCCGCATTACCCCTCACTTCGGCCTTTGGCTCAAGACCATTGACGTGAAGCCGAAGATGGTCGAGGGGCAGTATGCAGCTTGCGGAGGCACATTAATAAGCAAGATAGCAGGAGCTCTGTGGCTCAAAGGTTCCTTTCCAGAGGCGTTCGGATTATGGCAACAAGAGTGGTTTTACATCACAGCTCCCAAAAGTGCCAAGTGGGTGGCTCAGGCCCTCCACCACAACTGATGTCATGGATTAGCAAAGGGCTGAGCTGGGGTCCTACCAAGGACGTGCCTGTACTGCAAATCCGCATCCAAAATCTCTTCGAAGGAGATTTTAGTTTGATTATGGTGGCGCAAGTCATGCTGGTTCGTCGAGTCCAACCTTGCAAACGCCGGCCCCTCCGCATATGGGAGTTCAACCCAGAAGGGCCGCATACTATTCAGAATTTCCTCGGCCTAACGCACGAGGAGATGTACAAATCATTCTTCGGACCCCGAATAGAGTGTCCGGATACTACCGAGGACGTGGGCCTGAGCAGCAACCGTACTGTCGACCAAGTAAGTAATCCTCTAGCCGAACACACCGTCTTTTATTTACCATGACGTTATCCTGAGAAATCGCTCTTTTACCAGGAATGGATAACAAAGCGAAGATGATTCGGTGTTCGGCCCCCCTTCCTGAGGGTTTGGAAAATCCGGTACTGGAAAAGATGCTTGAGCTAGCACCTTGCCCGGAGCCCTCAAAGGAAGACAAAGGGGGGAATAATGAGGGCGAAAGCGGGCCTCCATCACTACCTATTCCGACTGAGGGAACGAGCGCCTCCGTGAGGGAGGATAACCGAGGGGAGGAATTGGACATTCTCTCACCCCGGGGAAGGAAGAGGACTACCTCTGAAGATCCGGAAACCCAGGTTTCCAAGCTGGAGAAGAAATCTCCACCAGAGGGTCCTACCTTGGAGGGTGCTCTTGCCGCACAAAGTCCGTGCAGGGATCAGCCCTCCAACGAGCTGTAAGTAACCAAAAAGTACTTTAATAGTGGAGATATACTACCTTACCTCTAAGGAAAATAACCGAAGTATTTATTGTAGTTCGGATCTTAGCCCTTCTCAGCAGAGCTTGTCTTCGGGGGATCCTCTTCCGGAGATGATGGAGAGCGAAACGCCTCCCCCGGACTCCTCCGCTCAAGAAGCGGGCGACCTTGAAGTGTCGTCACGGAGGGCCTCTCCGGATCCGGTGAGGCCAGAAGATAATCCTATAGTCACCCGAAGTCCCCAGCGTCCGGCTCTCGAAGAGAGCAAACAAAAGAGTCCGGCACCGTCTGGTATGCGGTCGGACGTACTGAGAGAGCTCTTGGAGCGAGCGGCCATCTTAGAAGAACACCGTACATTGATGGGTACGGTGATGGAAAGGATCTCATCCGCCGAAAGCGGGTTATATGATGCCTTTATGAGTCTACTGACGGGCTTTTAGGTACTTAAAATGATATACATTTGTGATGGTACCGCACATTTTTAGGTGTGCCCTGTGTAGATAGTAGCCCCTGAGACTCTGGTTGTCATCGAGAACGATGACAAACAGAGGATCATAGTCCTAGGTAATAACCATACCGCTTTGATGTGCAGGTAGCGGGAGCTCTGGTGGCTAGCCGGACTCTTGAATTTGCCGAACTGAAGCGGCAACTGGATGCGGCGGATGCCGACATCGAGCTTGTTAACAAGAGGCTTGATGAGGCACAGGGTAAGTGTTATTTTCTGGCGAATGCCACATAGTAAGAGCAGCATGATGCCAGTATTTTTAATATGTTGTGACTGCAGATGGAGCTGCCACCGGGGAAACCATGCGGGCAGAACTTGCCCGAGCCAAGGAACAAGCAAGGATTAGTAATGCGGCTGCTTTGAAGGCAGCCGAAGATTTGAAAGACGAGAAGGCCGCGCATTGCGAGTGAAGGAAATATGCCCTAGAGGCAATAATAAAGTTATTATTTATTTCCTTATAATCATGATAAATGTGTATTATTCATGCTAGAATTGTATTAACCGGAAACATAATACATGTGT
The DNA here is from genome assembly GCF_018294505.1 of Triticum aestivum. Classification (NCBI taxonomy): domain Eukaryota; kingdom Viridiplantae; phylum Streptophyta; class Magnoliopsida; order Poales; family Poaceae; genus Triticum; species Triticum aestivum. The sequence goes on from NC_057797.1 coordinate 251,671,177, forward strand.
GAATAAAGAGACAAACAAAGTGTCACTAGTATGCCTCTACTTGACTAGCTCGTTAATCAAAGATGGTTATGTTTCCTAACCATGAACAATGAGTTGTTATTTGATTAACGAGGTCACATCATTAGTTGAATGATCTGATTGACATGACCCATTCCATTAGCTTAGCACCCGGTCGTTTAGTATGTTGCTATTGCTTTCTTCATGACTTATACATGTTCCTATAACTATGAGATTATGCAACTCCCGTTTACCGAAGGAACACTTTGGGTACTACCAAACGTCACAACGTAACTGGGTGATTATAAAGGAGTACTACAGGTGTCTCCAATGGTACATGTTGGGTTGGCGTATTTCGAGATTAGGTTTTGTCACTCCGATTGTCGGAGAGGTATCTCTGGGCCCTCTCGGTAATGCACATCACATAAGCCTTGCAAGCATTACAACTAATATGGTAGTTGTGAGATGATGTATTACGGAACGAGTAAAGAGACTTGCCGGTAACGAGATTGAACTAGGTATTGGATACCGACGATCGAATCTCGGGCAAGTAACATACCAATTACAAAGGGAACAACGTATGTTGTTATGTGGTCTGACCGATAAAGATCTTCGTAGAATATGTAGGAGCCAATATGGGCATCCAGGTCCCGCTATTGGTTATTGACCAGAGACGTGTCTCGGTCATGTCTACATTGTTCTCGAACCGTAGAGTCCGCACGCTTAACGTTACGATGACAGTTATTATGAGTTTATGCATTTTGATGTACCGAAGGTTGTTCGGAGTCCCGGATGTGATCACGGACATGAAGAGGAGTCTCGAAATGGTCGAGACATAAAGATTGATATATTGGAAGCCTATGTTTGGACATCGGAAGTGTTCCGGGTGAAATCAGGATTTTACCAGATTACCGGGAGGTTACCGGAACCCCCCGGGAGTCATATGGGCCTTATTGGGCCTTACTGGAAAGGTGAAAGGGCTGCCCATAAGGAATGCGCGCCTCCCCCCTCCCCTAGTCCTATTAGGACTAGGAGAGGTGGCCGGCCACCCCTCTCCCTCTTTCCCCCTTGGGAATCCTAGTTGGAATAGGATTGGGGGGGGGGGAGTCCTACTCCCGGTAGGAGTAGGACTCCTCCTGCGCCCTCCTCCTGGCCGGCGCACCTCTCCCCCTTGGCTCCTTTATATACGGAGGCAGGGGGCACCTCTAGACACACAAGTTGATCATTGAGATTGTTCCTTAGCCGTGTGCGGTGCCCCCTGCCACCATATTCCACCTCGATCATATCGTTGTAGTGCTTAGGCGAAGCCCTGCATCGGTAATACATCAAGATCGTCACCACGCCGTCGTGCTGACAGAACTCCTCCCCGAAGCTTTGCTGGATCGGAGCCCGGGGATCGTCATCGAGCTGTACGTGTGCTAAGAACTCGGAGGTGCCGGAGTAACGGTGCTTGGATCGGTTGGATCGGGAAGAAGACGTACGAATACTTCCCCTACGTTGTGTCAACGCTTCCGTTGAGATCTACAAGGGTACGTAGAGCATACTATCCCCTCGTTGCTATGCATCACCATGATCTTGCGTGTGCGTAGGAAAATTTTGAAATTACTACGTTCCCCAACAGTGGCATCCGAGCCTAGGTTTTATGGTTTGATGTTATTTGCACGAGTAGAACACAAGTGAGTTGTGGACGATACAAGTCATACTGCCTACCAGCATGTCATACTTTGGTTCGGCGGTATTGTTGGACGAGAAGACCCGGACCAACCTTACGCGTACGCTTACGCGAGACCGGTTCCCTCGACGTGCTTTGCACATAGATGGCTTGCGGGCGACTGTCTCTCCAAGTTTAGTTGAACCGAGTGTGGCTATGCCCGGTCCTTGCGAAGGCTAAAACGGAGTCTATTTGACAAACTATCGTTGTGGTTTTGATGCGTAGGTGAGATTGGTTCTTGCTTAAAGCCCGTAGCAGCCACGTAAAACTTGCAACAACAAAGTAGAGGACGTCTAACTTGTTTTTGCAGGGCATGTTGTGATGTGATATGGTCAAGGCATGATGCTAAATTTTATTGTATCAGATGATCATGTTTTGTAACCGAGTTATCGGCAACTGGCAGGAGCCATATGGTTGTTGCTTTATTGTATGCAATGCAATCGCGATGTAATGCTTTACTTTATCACTAAACGGTAGCCGTGGAAGCATAAGATTGGCGAGACGACAATGATGCTACGATGGAGATCAAGGTGTCGCGCCGGTGACGATGGTGATCATGACGGTGCTTCGGAGATGGAGATCACAGGCACAAGATGATGATGGCCATATCATATCACTTATATTGATTGCATGTGATGTTTATCTTTATATGCATCTTATCTTGCTTTGATTGACGGTAGCATTATAAGATGATCTCTCACTAAATTATCAAGAAGTGTTCTCCCTGAGTATGCACCGTTGCGAAAGTTCTTCGTGCTGAGACACCACGTGATGATCGGGTGTGATAGGCTCTACGTTCAAATACAACGGGTGCAAAACAGTTGCACACGCGGAATACTCAGGTTATACTTGACGAGCCAAGCATATACAAATATGGCCTCGGAACACGGAGACCGAAAGGTCGAGCGTGAATCATATAGTAGATATGATCAACATAATGATGTTCACCAATGAAACTACTCCATCTCACGTGATGATCGGACATGGTTTAGTTGATTTGGATCACGTGATCACTTAGAGGATTAGAGGGATGTCTATCTAAGTGGCAGTTCTTAAGTAATATGATTAATTGAACTTAAATTTATCATGAACTTAGTACCTGATAGTATCTTGCTTATTTATGTTGATTGTAGATAGATGGCTCGTGCTGTTGTTCCGTTGAATTTTAATGCGTTCCTTGAGAAAGCAAAGTTGAAAGATGATGGTAGCAATTACACGGACTGGGTCCGTAACTTGAGGATTATCCTCATTGCTGCACAGAAGAATTACGTCCTGGAAGCACCGCTGGGTGCCAGGCCTGCTGCTGGAGCAACACCAGATGTTATGAACGTCTGGCAGAGCAAAGCTGATGACTACTCGATAGTTCAGTGTGCCATGCTTTACGGCTTAGAATCGGGACTTCAATGACGTTTTGAACGTCATGGAGCATATGAGATGTTTCAGGAGTTGAAGTTAATATTTCAAGCAAATGCCCGGATTGAGAGATATGAAGTCTCCAATAAGTTCTATAGCTGCAAGATGGAAGAGAACAGTTGTGTCAGTGAGCATATACTCAAAATGTCTGGGTATAATAATCACTTGATTAAATTGGGAGTTAATCTTCCAGATGATTGCGTCATTGACAGAATTCTCCAATCACTGCCACCAAGCTACAAGAGCTTCGTGATGAACTATAATATGCAAGGGATGAACAAGACTATTCCCGAGCTCTTCGCAATGCTGAAAGTTGTGGAGGTAGAAATCAAAAAGGAGCATCAAGTGTTGATGGCTAACAAAACCACTAGTTTCAAGAAAAAGGGCAAAGGGAAGAAGAAGGGGAACTTCAAGAAGAACGGCAAGCAAGTTGCTGCTCAAGAGAAGAAACCCAAGTCTGGACCTAAGCCTGAAACTGAGTGCTTCTACTGCAAGCAGACTGGTCACTGGAAGCGGAACTGCCCAAAGTATTTGGCGGATAAGAAGGATGGCAAGGTGAACAAATGTATATATGATATACATGTTATTGATGTTTACCTTACTAATGCTCGCAGTAGCACCTGGGTATTTGATACTGGTTCTGTTGCTAATATTTGCAACTCAAAACAGGGGCTACGGATTAAGCGAAGATTGGCTAAGGACGAGTTGACGATGCGCGTGGGAAACGGTTCCAAAGTCGATGTGATCGCGGTCGGCACGCTACCTCTACATCTACCTTCGGGATTAGTATTAGACCTAAATAATTGTTATTTAGTGCCAGCGTTAAGCATGAACATTATATCTGGATCTTGTTTGATGCGAGACGGTTATTCATTTAAATCAGAGAATAATGGTTGTTCTATTTATATGAGTGATATCTTTTATGGTCACGCACCCTTGAAGAGTGGTCTATTCTTATTGAATCTCGAGAGTAGTGATACACATATTCATAATGTTGAAGCCAAAAGATGCAGAGTTGATAATGATGGTGCAACTTATTTGTGGCACTACCGTTTAGGTCATATCGGTGTAAAGCGCATGAAGAAACTCCATACTGATGGACTTTTGGAACCACTTGATTATGAATCACTTGGTACTTGCGAACCGTGCCTCATGGGCAAGATGACTAAAACACCGTTATCCGGTACTATGGAGAGAGCAACAGATTTGTTGGAAATCATACATACAGATGTATGTGGTCCGATGAATATTGAGGCTCGTGGCGGATATCGTTATTTTCTCACCTTCACAGATGATTTAAGCAGATATGGTTATATCTACTTAATGAAACATAAGTCTGAAACATTTGAAAAGTTCAAAGAATTTCAGAGTGAAGTGGAAAATCATCGTAACAAGAAAATAAAGTTTCTACGATCTGATCGTGGAGGAGAATATTTGAGTTACGAGTTTGGTGTACATTTGAAAAATTGTGGAATAGTTTCGCAACTCATGCCACCCGGAACACCACAGCGTAATGGTGTGTCCGAACGTCGTAATCGTACTTTACTAGATATGGTGCGCTCTATGATGTCTCTTACTGATTTACCGCTATCATTTTGGGGATACGCTCTAGAGATGGCCGCATTCACGTTAAATAGGGCACCATCAAAATCCGTTCAGACGACGCCTTATGAACTATGGTTTGGCAAGAAACCAAAGTTGTCGTTTCTGAAAGTTTGGGGCTGCGATGCTTATGTGAAAAAGCTTCAACCTGATAAGCTCGAACCCGAATCAGAGAAATGTGTCTTCATAGGATATCCAAAGGAAACTATTGGATACACCTTCTATCACAAATTCGAAGGCAAGACTTTTGTTGCTAAATTCGGAAACTTTCTTGAGAAGGAGTTTCTCTCGAAAGAAGTGAGTGGGAGGAAAGTAGAACTTGACAAGGTAACTGTACCTCCTCCCTTGTTGGAAAATAGTACATCACAGAAAACTGTTTCTGCGACACCTACACCAATAAGTGAGGAAGTTAATGATAATGATCATGAAACTTCAGAACAAGATACTACTGAACCTCGTAGATCAACCAGAGTAAGATCCGCACCAGAGTGGTACGGTAATCCAGTTCTGGAAGTCATGCTACTAGATCATAATGAACCTACGAACTATGAAGAAGCGATGGTGAGCCCAGATTCCACAAAGTGGCTTGAAGCCATGAAATCTGAGATGGGATCCATGTATGAGAACAAAGTATGGACTTTGGTTGACTTGCCCGATGATCGGCAAGCAATTGAGAATAAATGGATCTTCAAGAAAAAGACTGACGCTGACGGTAATGTTACTGTCTATAAAGCTCGACTTGTCGCAAAAGGTTTTTGACAAGTTCAAGGGGTTGACTACGATGAGACCTTCTCACCCGTAGCGATGCTTAAGTCTGTCTGAATCATGTTAGCAATTGCCGCATTTTATAATTATGAAATTTGGCAGATGGATGTCAAAACTGCATTCCTGAATGGATTTCTGGAAGAAGAGTTGTATATGATGCAACCAGAAGATTTTGTTGATCCAAAGGGAGCTAACAAAGTGTGCAAGCTCCAGCGATCCATTTATGGACTGGTGCAAGCCTCTCGGAGTTGGAATAAATGCTTTGATAGTGTGATTAAAGCATTTGGGTTTATACAGACTTTTGGAGAAGCCTGTAATTACAAGAAAGTGAGTGGGAGCTCTGTAGCATTTCTGATATTATATGTGGATGACATATTATTGATTGGAAATGATATAGAATTTCTGGATAGCATAAAGGGATACTTGAATAAGAGTTTTTCAATGAAAGACCTCGGTGAAGCTGCTTACATATTAGGCATAAAGATCTATAGAGATAGATCAAGACGCTTAATTGGACTTTCACAAAGCACATACCTTGACAAGATTTTGAAAAAGTTCAAAATGGATCAAGCAAAGAAAGGGTTCTTGCCTGTGTTACAAGGTGTGAAGTTGAGTCAGACTCAATGCCCGACCACTGCAGAAGATAGAGAGAAAATGAAAGATGTTCCCTATGCTTCAGCCAAAGGCTCTATCATGTATGCAATGCTGTGTACCAGACCTGATGTGTGCCTTGCTATAAGTTTAGCAGGGAGGTACCAAAGTAATCCAGGAGTGGATCACTGGACAGCGGTCAAGAACATCCTGAAATACCTGAAAAGGACTAAGGATATGTTTCTCGTATATGGAGGTGACAAAGAGCTCACCGTAAAAGGTTACGTTGATGCAAGCTTTGACACTGATCCAGACGATTCTAAATCGCAAACCGGATACGTGTTTACATTGAACGGTGGAGCTGTCAGTTGGTGCAGTTCTAAACAAAGCGTCGTAGCGGGATCTACATGTGAAGTGGAGTACATAGCTGCTTCGGAAGTAGCAAACGAAGGAGTCTGGATGAAGGAGTTCATATCCGATCTAGGTGTCATACCTAGTGCATCGGGTCCAATGAAAATCTTTTGTGACAATACTGGTGCAATTGCCTTGGCAAAGGAATCCAGATTTCACAAAAGGACCAAGCACATCAAGAGACGCTTCAACTCCATCCGGGATCTAGTCCAGGTGGTAGACATAGAGATTTGCAAGATACATACGGATCTAAATGTTGCAGACTCGTTGACTAAGCCTCTTCCACGAGCAAAACATGATCAGCACCAAGGCTCCATGGGTGTTAGAATCATTACAGTGTAATCTAGATTATTGACTCTAGTGCAAGTGGGAGACTGAAGGAAATATGCCCTATAGGCAATAATAAAGTTATTATTTATTTCCTTATAATCATGATAAATATTTATTATTCATGCTAGAATTGTATTAACCGGAAACATAATACATGTGTGAATAAATAGACAAACAAAGTGTCACTAGTATGCCTCTACTTGACTAGCTCATTAATCAAAGATGGTTATGTTTCCTAACCATGAACAATGAGTTGTTATTTGATTAACAAGGTCACATCATTAGTTGAATGATCTGATTGACATGACCCAGTCCATTAGCTTAGCACCCGATCGTTTAGTATGTTGCTATTGCTTTCTTCATGACTTATACATGTTCCTATAACTATGAGATTATGCAACTCCTGTTTACCGGAGGAACACTTTGGGTACTACCAAATGTCACAACGTAACTGGGTGATTATAAAGGAGTACTACAGGTGTCTCCAATGGTACATGTTGGGTTGGCGTATTTCGAGATTAGGTTTTGTCACTCCGATTGTCGGAGAGGTATCTCTGGGCCCTCTCGGTAATGCAGATCACATAAGCCTTGCAAGCATTACAACTAATATGGTAGTTGTGAGATGATGTATTACGGAACGAGTAAAGAGACTTGCCGGTAACGAGATTGAACTAGGTATTGGATACCGACGATCGAATCTCGGGCAAGTAACATACCAATGACGAAGGGAACAACGTATGTTGTTATGCGGTCTGACCGATAAAGATCTTCGTAGAATATGTAGGAGCCAATATGGGCATCTAGGTCCCGCTATTGGTTATTGACCGGAGACGTGTCTCGGTCATGTCTACATTGTTCTCGAACCGTAGGGTCCGCACGCTTAATGTTACGATGACAGTTATTATGAGTTTATGCATTTTGATGTACCGAAGGTTGTTAGGAGTCCCGGATGTGATCACGGACATGACGAGGAGTCTTGAAATGGTCGAGACATAAAGATTGATATATTGGAAGCCTATGTTTGGACATCGGAAGTGTTCCGGGTCAAATCAGGATTTTACCGGATTACCGGGAGGTTACCGGAACCCCCCGGGAGTCATATGGGCCTTATTGGGCCTTACTGGAAAGGTGAAAGGGCTACCCATAAGGGCTCCGCGCCTCCCCCCTCCCCTAGTCCTATTAGGACTAGGAGAGGTGGCCGGCCACCCCTCTCCCTCTTTCCCCCTCGGGAATCCTAGTTGGAATAGGATTGGGGGGGGGGAGTCCTACTCCCGGTAGGAGTAGGACTCCTCCTGCGCCCTCCTCCTGGCCGGCGCACCTCTCCCCCTTGGCTCCTTTATATACGGAAGCAGGGGGCACCTCTAGACACACAAGTTGATCATTGAGATCGTTCCTTAGCCGTGTGCGGTGCCCCCTGCCACCATATTCCACCTCGATCATATCGTTGTAGTGCTTAGGCGAAGCCCTGCGTCGGTAATACATCAAGATCGTCACCACGCCGTCGTGCTGACAGAACTCCTCCCCGAAGCTTTGCTGGATCGGAGCCCGGGGATCGTTATCGAGCTGTACGTGTGCTAAGAACTCGGAGGTGCCGGAGTAACGGTGCTTGGATCGGTTGGACCGGGAAGAAGACGTACGACTACTTCCTCTATGTTGTGTCAACGCTTCCGTTGCGATCTACAAGGGTACGTAGATCATACTATCCCCTCGTTGCTATGCATCACCATGATCTTGCGTGTGCGTAGGAAAATTTTGAAATTACTACGTTCCCCAATAGTGAGAGCAAAGAATAGATGGCCAAGATGGCCGTAGAATTAAAATACACTACCGACCATTGCCGGTTCCTTGAGAAAGAAAACCGAGAGAGGCAACAGACCATGAAAAGGCCACGATGGCGGACAAAGACACCCGCTCTACTATGAGAGCCAAGAAGGAGGAGCTGCGGGAAGCCGGGGATATTGCGGCTGGGAAGCCCTTCATGCTACGGAGGAAGTTCGGAGATTCACGGTATGCCCCTCTGGATCAGCTATGGAGTTCGGCAGACGCATATATGGACTTGGCGGCGAGCGCTACCGATGCAGCCAAATACTTCCAAGGTCAAACAGATCGTGAAGTCGACAAGATGTTCTGGTCGCAATTCAACGTTCCAGAGCGTCCGCTTCCATTGACTGATCAGCTAGCCGAATGGGCCGAACTAAATACGTTGTCTGGACTCGCCATGAGGTCTGTCGTGGATCAGCTGTGGCCGAAAAAGTCGAAGCTGAACAACTATGTCAGCTTAGTGCAGCAGTTCCTTGGTGCGGTGCCTCACATTAATGCGATGAAGAGATCGACATGCATAGAAGGTTCGCGGATGGCCCTTGCCCGTGTTAAAGCATACTGGGCGGAGATGGACGCTACCACTATTACGATGCAGGGTTCGGCCATAGGCCGAGTGGCTGCCGAGCACTATTTCAAAGAGGTTCTCGAGGGTGCTCGTTTGATAGAGGCCCAATGCTCGAAGAATATTATGTTCGAGTGACATGTATTCCCATTGTAAACACAATGTTTTTATGAAATTTATTAAGGCTGTGTTTATACTTTTGCCTGAAAGTAATACGATGCCTCCTGTGCGGTCGTTTATGTATACATGTCTATAACCTGAAAGATTGCAGTCGTCAGCTTCAGCCCCCACACATGCAATGCAGAGGTGTTCGCAGAAAACACGTGTTCACACTTAACCCAACGTCTTGGTCCTATTAAGGAGGTGATAGTACAGCGAACGAGGCAACCGGACTATGATGCTTTAACACTTTCACTTAGCCATAGGAGTTTGACGGTGGGGTTACTATATAGCCCCTGTTGGCTCCACACTCTCCCGAATTCGGGGTGCATACATGCCTGGCCGGGAAACGGCCCTTCGTTAAGGCGGAGGAATTCTAACATTCCGATAGGTCATCGAGTGGTTGACCAGTCTCACGCTATATCATGACAGTCAGTTTTCGGCTTTCTCTACTGAGGTGCTCGTCCGGATGACACGGGGAACAATCGCAGTAGTTCTCCTAGTGCTACCTTAGCCGATAGAGCAGAACGTAAGGTACCAAAACATAGGAGCCGGGCAAACCCAACATTTGACCAAAGACATGATTCGGAGCTGATGCATATAAAGCCAAACTCGCGACACTGAACACTCCCTAAGGTATTCGGTCTTTATGGTATAAACCGGGCCTAAATAGTACCCTTTGTAAGAAGCACCTGGTGTCCAGGTACGTGCATTATTCTGACGTGGCCACATGCCAAGACGCCAACATCCTTCTCAATTGTACTGAGAATCCGAGGGATGTGTATCAACAAGAGACAGTAAAAAAGGTTGACGCAGGGTCTTAATCTAAAAATAATCCTTGGGGCGGGTCCCTACTGCACGTCTGCGCTTGTGTCTCCATTGTGCCGTATCCTGGATGGGTGTAGCACGATGGTCATCTGTAAAAGAGAGAAACTTAGGTGAAAAGTTGTCGTGCGAAAAGGTAGGTTTAAAGAAACCATGTATAATTCAAGATGAGTAAAAATCGCCACTTGTCTGCGTGTTGAGCCCCTTGTATTTGTAATAGGGGTGTGCCTTATCAAACCTGTGTGAGTTACATATAGCTGCGCCGGACTCGTCTAACCATGTCCGTCGTCTTGACAACCTATCAAATGCTTTAGCTGGTGAGGCCATTTTTAGTGTGTGGCTGCCAAGGCAGTCGCACTTTCTTCGATGCGCAGGGATCGCTTAATATTTCCATTCACTGCAATGATGCCACGTGGACAGGGCATCTTAAGCATAAGGGAAGCGTAATGCGGTATTGCATTAAAGCGAGCGTAAGCTTCGCGTCCAAGTAGTGCTTGATAGCCACTTTGGAACGGAGCAATGTGGAATGTTAAATATTCGCTACGGAAGTTATCGGGGAAGCCGAATATAACCTCTAGTAGCAGGGAGCCCGTGAAATGAGCCCCTGGGCCTGGCGTTACTCCTTTAAGGGTAGTATTGCTGAGGCAAATTTTCGTTGGGTCTATCCCCATTTTGCGGATTGTATCCTGGTATATCAGGTTTAAACTGCTGCCACCGTCCATCAGGACTCGTGTAAAGTGGTATCTGTTAATTATTGGGTCTAATACCAGGGCAACCCATCATGCACGTCGGATACTTGCTGAGTAATCGCGATGGTCGAAAGTGATCGGTTGAGACGACCAGTGGCAGGACTCCACGGTGATAGGCCCTTGGGCATGTTTTTTTGGGAGTGCCGCTTTGTTTCTCCCCTTGATCACGTGTAACACATTTAGTGTTTTGACTTCTGGTGGAAATTTTCTTTGCTCCCCAGTGTCTTGCTTGAGAGGCTCATCCTCATCTTCGCTTGGTGTATCCTCCCCCTTGTGTACGGCGTTGAGCTTTCCGGACTGCTTGAAGACCCAACATTCTCTGTGGGTATGATTAGCAGGTTTACCAGGGGTGCTATCGATCTGATATACTTGGTCCAGAATTTTGTTTAGGCTAGATAGTTCGTCTCTGGCGCCTTTAGAGGGCGGCTTTTGCTGACTTTGCGGAGAGCTTTTGAATCCGACGTTTACTACCTTGCTCTTCGTGCTGTCGTTTTTATTCCGGCGTTTGTTATTATTGTTGCGCCGTGATTTCCCATTTCCATCTCTAACTTCGGATGTACTGGGGTCGCTGGTGCTGCATCTGGCTAGCCAGCTATCCTCACCCACGCAAAAGCGGGTCATGAGGCTTGTTAATGCTACCATTGTTCTTGGCTTTTCTTGGCTGAGGTGTCTCGCAAGCCATTCGTCACGGACGCTATGCTTAAAAGCTGCCAAGGTTTCGGCGTCCGGACAGTCGACTATTTGGTTCTTTTTGGTAAGAAACCTGTTCCAAAGCTTTCAGACTGACTCTCCGGGCCGTTGAGTTATATGACTCAAATCGTCCGCGTTTGGAGGTCGGACATAAGTCCCTTGAAAATTTGGCCGAAAAGCGTCTTCGAGCTCTTCCCAGCTTCCAATGGAGCTTTCGGGGAGGCTTTTAAGCCAGTGCCGAGCTGGCCCTTTGAGTTTGATGGGTAAATACTTAATGGCGTGGAGATCATCTCCTCGAGCCATATGGATATGGGGGATATATTCCTCAATCCAGACACCAGGGTCTATTGTTCCGTCATATGCCTCTATGTTTACGGGTTTGAATCCCTCTAGAAATTCATGGTCCAGTACCTCGTCAGTGAAACATAGGGGTGTGCGGCACCCCTATATCTGGGTGTACCGTAGTGTTCGGATGTTTGTTGTGTTGCATCATATGCTGGAGCGCGCCTGCGTGGTCCATAGATGGATCTGGTTGCGCTGTCCTTTTGATGCGAGCCCTCGCGTGGATCGCGTATTGGCTTATGTGCAGCATTGCTTGCCGCTCTATGTTGGCCGTAAGGTCGTCTATCCGGCCAGGTGGCCGTTTTAATTTTTTGTTCCGGGGGATCTAAGGCCTCCTCATCGAATTCAGGTAGCAACTTCCGCTTCAGGTAGCTCTTGGTGGGGCGATTACCGCCATACTTCGCTGCTGTGTTGAGTACTTTGCTCCATCTGATTTGGAGTGTGTCTTGCGCAGCCTTGAGCCTTTGCTTCTACTTTTTTAGACTCCTCGCGGTGGCAACAAGCCTTTGATGGGCATTCTGTTCCTCCGGGTGTCTGTCTGGTGTTATGTCATCCGGACTATTATCTTTGACAAAATCGGGTTGTTCGGTTTGATTCTCCATGTTGCCATGGTTCGGCAATGGTTCACCCTACTCTAACGCTGGGCCTGTATAGCCGTTTTTTCTACCGAGGCGGGATTTGGGGCGGCGGTTACGCCGCCGCTTTGACTGCTTCTCGAGGGTACAACCCTTTGTTGCGTCCTTCCGTTCCTCCTTGTCGTTTTCCTTTGGTGTGTCCACCATGTATACGTCATGTGGTGAAGTGGTTGTCCAGTCCGTTGTGGGCAGTGGTTCCTCTTCATCTCCCGCATCGTCGTCCATACCGTCAATGCCTTCGGAGTCAAAGTCGAGCATGTCGGTTAAGTCATCGACAGTGGCTACTCAGTGGGTGGTGGGTGGGTCGCGAATTTCTTTGTCATCCGCATTCCAGTCCTGCCGGACATAGTTCGACCAGGATCCTCCTGACAAGGAGAGAGACATTAATGAGTTCAGTATGTCGCCCAAGGGCTAGTGCTAAAAAATATCCGTGGAGGTAAACTCCATGATCGGCACCCAATCGGGTTCGATAGGAACGGGTGCAAGCGGCTCGGAGTCCATGGCCGGGGAAGGATCCGGCAGTTTAACAACACGGCTCTCGTGCAAGGTAAGGTCGATGTTCGGCTCGATCGCCGCTAAGGGTAAGGCTTCCGTGGCGGGGTCCATCCACCCGTCCATGGACGGCGCAACTGGCTCCGAATTGAGGGTCGGAGCGGCTGCCTGTGCGATCTCCTGGACACTGTCCGACGGTAGAGCTAAATCTTGCTCATCGTGACCGCGTGACGCACAAGGCAGAGGCTCGAATCCGTCGAAGATCATGTCTCCATGGATATCGGCCATCTAGTTTAAGCTTCCAAACCTGACCTGGTGGATAGGGGCGTAACTTTCAATCTGCTCCAGATGGCCAAGCGAATTGGCCCGCAGTGCAAAGTCGCCGAACACGAAGATCTCTCCGGGGAAAAAAGTCTCACCCCGGACTGCATCGCTATCGATGATAGTAGGATCCATCAAGCCTAATGGCGACGACACAGAGGAACGCTCAATGAAAGCACCAATGTCGGTGTCAAAACCGGTGGATCTCGGGTAGGGGGTCCCGAACTGTGCGTCTAAGGCGGATGGTAACAGGAGGCAGGGAACACGATGTTTTACACAGGTTCGGGCCCTCTTGATGGAGGTAAAACCCTACGTCCTGCTTGATTAATATTGATGATATGGGTAGTACAAGAGTAGATCTACCACGAGATTGGAGAGGCCAAACCCTAGAAGCTAGCCCATGGTATCATTGTATGTTGTCCTATGGACTAAAACCCTCCGGTTTATATAGACACCGGAGAGGGTTAGGGTAACACAAGGTCGGTTACAAAGGAGGAGATACACATATCAGTGTTGCCTAGCTTGCCTTCCACGCCAAGTAGAGTCCCATCCGGACATGAGACGAAGTCTTCAATCTTGTATCTTCATAGTCTAGCAGTCCGACCAATGGAGATAGTCCGGCTGTCCGGAGACCCCCTAATCCAGGACTCCCCCAGAAACCATCATTACCTGCGATCGTGGGAGACGCCGGTTGGCTTTCCCTTCCTATAAATGGGGAGGGGGGGAGCCCCCATTGCCCATCTCTTCCTCGCTTGCTCGCTTCTTCTTTGCTTCATTGCTTGAAGTGCCTCCGACGGCGCCACGAAGGAAGTTCTCTGCCGTCGAGAAGGGGAAGGCCCATCGCGAGGGCCCTAGTTCCCCGGTGCCCAAGCACGGTCGTGGACGTCCGCGCAAGCACGCTGCGCCCCTGCCGTGGCCCACCGTCGAGGCGGCACCACGGCACGTAGAGGGACCGTCCCAACCATGGTGGTCCAGCTGACGTGGGGAGGCGCGTGATGGTGGCACGGCCTCCCCGCCCACGCTTCCATTCAGCGGAGGTGTCGCCGGAGTTCGTTGTTTGGTCGGAGAACCCAGCCGGCAATTGGCTCCAGCTTCCGCGCTTCCTCGTCGATGAACTGTAGACCCCTGGTCCAGCCAGGCTCTGGTTGCAGGCGGATGGTTGCTGCAGCCAGGCCTCCTGGGTCATGGTCGAGACTTCCGTCGCGGGCAACATAGCCCTGGCCCGTGGCTGGCAGACGTTCACCCCCGCGCGCGGCCTGGGCAGGCGATGCACGCTGCACTTCAAGTATGACGGTGGGTCGACCCTCTATGTGCGGGTGTTCGGGGAAGATGGTCGCCGCGCCGGGTGCTGTCCTAAGACGTACGACGGTGAGGAGGTGCTTGGCCTTGGTGACAGTCGCGACGAGGATGGCGGCGAGCCTGTCCTCAGTGATGACCGCGTCTCTTCCAGCTACGGTGGCTCTCCCTCTTGTGACAACTCCAGCAGTAGTGGCTACGACCAGCCACCGCGCCGCCGCGCCCGCTCCAAAGGAGGCAGCGGGTCATCTCGTTGCCGTGCCTCCGTGAAGTGCAAGGAGGGTCTAGCTAGGCTTGGGCGTCGCTAAGGGCCTGCCCCCGCGGATTGCTGAAACGCCGCTTTGTTTGGCTTTTTTCCTTTATTTTCCTGCATCAGAAAATGAAACATGTATGGGCCCAGAGGGGCGTGTATCGAACTGTGGTTCTTGGTTAATGCAACATGCGTGTTATTCCCATGTAGTGTTGTTATTTTGCGCAGAGATAACCTAACCTGGCATGTTTGGGACACCCTTTCCTTCACGAGATGTCTGCATTTGGTGAGGAACTGCAAAAAATTTGTTAGGGGTTGCGCTAGAGGTTTTGCTGTTCACCCAAACCTTGACTTGGCGCTTTGCATCATGGTACCCGAGATGCACCAGCTTCCAGGCTCGAAGGAGGGTGACTCGTGAGAAGGCAGAGAGAAGAAAAAAGCTCGCGAAGGCAGAGAGAAGAAAAATGCTCGCGAGGGCACCTGCCTAGCCCCCTCGCGAGGTAAGCGAGAGAGAGAGATCGGGAGGAAACCAGGGCCAAAAACGCTGTAAAAGGCAAAGGAACCAAATCAGCAAGGAACGCCAAAGGCAAACTCGATTAAGGAGAAGCAAGCCAACTACGGAAAGAAATGCAAAGCCGCGTCTAGCACCTAATCTAGTCTTCAAGTCTTCTCACTAGCGCGGAGCTAAGTGCTGTCCACTAGGCTTGGGAGGGAGCCCCAGGGCCTGAGGCCGGCGCTCCTGGGACTCCGGGGCGTGTACAACCCCAACTCATTATTACGTGAGAGTGTCACGGGCGGCGATTCTTCACAGGCACCGGTCCTTGCTTCACAGGCTCTGGGCCTTTTTCACAGGCTCAGGGCCTTTCTTCACAGGCTCTGGGCCTTGCTTCACAGGCTCTGGGGCTTGCTTCACAGGCTCTGGGCCTTGCTTCACAGGCTCTGGGCCTTACTTCATAGGTAGAACTTCTGGAGGTGCTGGATGTTCCAGGCGTTTTGGATAGGTGTCCCCTCTTGCGTCTCCAAGCGCATGGCGCCAGGCCTGGAGATGTGGATGACCCTGAACGGGCCCTCCCACATGGGTGAAAGCTTGTGCAACCCTTCCCTGGAGAGGACCCGCCTCAGGACTAGGTCACCCGTCTCGAGCGTCCTGGAGCGAATGTTGCGGTAGTGGTAGCACCACAACGCTTGCTGGTACCTTGCCACCCTTAATGCAGCTTCATGACGATGTTCCTCCCCCAGCACGAGATCCATTCCCCGCATGGCGTCCTGCTGCGTTTCATCGAATGCCAGGACCCGCGCGGAGCAATGCTTGACCTCGTGACGGAGTACTGCTTCAGCTCTGTAGACGAGGAAGAACGGAGTCTCGCCCGTTGGCTTGGTAGCGGTGGTGCGGATGGACCACAGCACGGACTGGAGCTCGTCGTGCCAACCCCTACCGCAGGCCTCCAGCTTCTTCTTGAAGGTCCCGGCCTTGAGGCCCCTCAGGACCTCAACATTGGCGCGCTCTCAGCCTGACCATTGCTCCTGGGGTGGGCTACCGAAGCGTAGCAGATCTGCGTCCCAAGGTTAGCACAATAGGTTTTAAAGAGGTTACTAGTAAACTGCGAGCCGTTATCTGTGATGATGCGGTTGGGGACCCCTAAGCGGCTCACGAGGCCCTTGATAAACTTGATAGCAGAGCTGGCTGGAATGGTTCGGACGGCTTCCACTTCCGCCCACTTGGTGAACTTGTCGATGGCGACGTAGAGATAACGGTAGCCCCATGGAGCTCGTTGGAACGGGCCTAGGATGTCTGGCCCCAGACCGCGAACGGCCACATGAGCGGGATGGTTTGGAGGCCCTGAGCAGGCTGATGGATCTGCTTGGCTTGGAATTGGCAAGCTTCGCAGGACTTCACCAGCTCAGCTGCATCGTTGAGTGCTGTGGGCCAATAGAATCCGCTGCGGAAGGCCTTGCCGATGAGGGTCCGTGATGATGAGTGATGTCCACAGTCCCCGCCGTTTATGTCAATCAGCAGCTCTGTCCCTTGATCGCTGGAGATACAACGTAGCATGACATCGTTCGGCCGTTTCCTGTACAACTCGCCGTCTTCAATGCAGTATGCCGTGGCCTACCGGGCCATGCGCTCCGCGTCTTCTTCCTTCTCCGGCAGTGTCCCGTGCATCAGGTACTCCTTGAACTCCTTGGTCCAGCACTCCTCCTGGGGTTCGAGCGCCAAGAGCAGCCGAGCTCCTGAGCTTGGGCCGCAAGCTGGGGCTCGCGTGGCCGGGGGATGAGGGAGCTCCTCCCGAGGCTGAGTCGTGCTTGAAAGAGGCGGCGTAGCTGACGGCTTGAAGAGCCGCTCTTCGAAGACGCTGGGCTCTTGCGGTTGCCGCTTGGATGCTCTCTTGGCAATGTCGTCGGCTTCCTTGTTGGTGCCCCAGGGCACGTGCTGCAGCTCCAAGCCTGCGAACTGCTTTTCCATTTTGCGCACTTCCGCAAGGTATGCCTCCATGTGCTCGTCCTTTGGTTCATACACTTTGTTGGAGAAGTTGACGAGGAGCTGCGAGTTGCCCTTGACGGTAAGGCGCCTCACCCCCATAGCCGCCGCAGCCTTTAGGCCTGCTATGAGGCCTTCGTATTCTGCAATATTGTTGGAGACCTTCTCACCGTGCTGGAAGCAGAGTTGCACGATGTAGTAAAGTTTGTCCTGAGTGGGAGAGGTGAGCACTGCTCTAGCCCCTGCGCCCTGGTGTGCCAAGGCGCCATCAAAATACATGACCCAGCCGTCTGGCACCTCGCTTCCTGGGGAGGTGGACCAGTCTTCTCCTTCCTCAAGAGCAAGGGCATCTGTCCATTCCACCACAAAACCGGCGAGCGCGGCTCCCTTGATGACCCTGGTGGTGCTAAACTCCAGCTGAAATGCTTGCAGCTCGATGTTCCATTCAGCAACCCTTCCGGCTGAGTTTGGGCTCCTGAGTACCCTCTCCAATGGGTAAGACGAGATGATCCTGATGGGGTGCCCCTGGAATTAGTGCCGCAGACTGCGTAAGGCCACCAAAAGTGCGAGCAGGAGCTTTTGTGGCATGGGGTAGCGTGCCCTTGCGTCTCGCAGTACGGTGCTGACAAAGTATACCGGGTGCTCGGCGAGGGCTGGCATGCTATTGAGGCTCGGCTCTTGCGGAGATTGTGGTGTATCCTAAGGTGGAGGGTTTCCCGAGACTTGGCCATCCTCAGGAGTTTCCGGGATGTTACCGTGCCGAGCTTGATCTTCCGCCACCGATGACTCTGGTGTGCCTTCCTGATCCTACTCTGCATCAACTCTGGCTTGGCACTATACACCCTTGTCTTTACACTCCTCCCAAACCTCCACCAGCGCCACGCTGGCGGAGTAGGTGGTGGCGGCGAGGTAGAGTACCAGAGGCTCGAGAGGTCGTGGCGCCACCATCACCGAGGGGTTGGTGAGGTATTTCTTGAGGTTTCGGAAGGCCCGGTCAGCCTCTGGGGTCCACTCGAAGGGGCCTTTCTTCTTCAAGAAGGGTAAGGCGGGCTCGCTGATCTTAGAGATGAAACGCCCTAACACGGTCACCCGTCCTGCCAGCTTTTGCATCTCCTTGAGGGTATGTGGTGGGCTCATGTCTTCAATGGCCTTGATCTTCTCCGTGTTCGCCTCGATCCCTCTGTGGGATACGAGAAACCCTAGCAACTTGCCAGATGGGACGCCAAACACACACTTCTCCAGGTTAAGCCTCAAGTCCACCCGGCGCAAACTCTCAAAGGTCTCCTCCAAGTCTTTAATCAACGTCCTCGCCTCGCGAGATTTGACCACTATGTCATCAACGTAGGCCTCTGTGTTCCTGCCGAGCTGCCGCCCCAAGGCGATGTGCATCAGCTGCTGAAAGGTTGCGCCCGCGTTGCGAAGGCCGAAAGGCATGCAGGTATAGCAGTACACCCCACAAGGTGTCAAGAAGGCCGTCTTCTCCACATCCTCCACCGCCATCTTGACCTGATGGTATCTAGAGAACGCGTCCAGGAAACACAACAAATCGCACTCGACGGTGGAGTCGATGATTTGATCGATGCGTGGAAGGGGGAACAAATCTTGCGGGCATGCTTTGTTGAGTTTGGTGAAGTCGACGCACATCCGTTCCTTCCCACCTTTCTTCGGTACTACAAAGGGGTTCGCCAGCCATTCTGGGTATCAAACTTCTCGGATGGTACCTGCCGCCTCCAGCTTGTGTGTCTCTTGGATGATGAAGGCCTGCTTCTCAGTGGACTACCGTCTTGCTCGCTGCTTCACGGGGCGTACGTTGGGGCACACCTTTAGATGATGCTGGACTACCTCTCTCAGGACCCCTACCAGTTGATTGGGCTCCCACGCGAATATCTCCTTGTTCGCGTGCAAAAACCTCACCAAAGCTTCTTCTTGTCCTGGGTTAAGGCCGGCTCCTATGGTGAAGGTGGCTCCTGAAGACCCGTCCTTGTTGACCACCACCTGCTTGGTCTCCGCCTTGTCTTGGGTGAACAACTGTTTTTTCTTGGTGGGCCCGCTCTCCGTGGCCTCTGGCGCACCTGCGCCGGCCGTCTGCGGCACTGCCGCGGTCTTGAAGGAGACCCTGAGCACCATCACAGCCTCCTTAGTGTCCCCCCTGGATGGTGAGGATGCCCTTGCTCCCTGGCATCTTCATGAGGTTGTAGGCCGGTGAGTCCCCGCCATGAACTGAGCGAGAGCCGGGTACCCGAGGATGGCATTGTACGGGAGATCGATGCTGGAGATGTCAAAGTCCACCAGCTCGGTGCGATAGTTGTCTCGCGTGCCAAAGGTGATAGGGAGGCGGATCTGCCCCAAAGGGCGATCAACTCCACCACCCACTCCTGTGAAGGGCTTGCTAAGGCCGAGCCGTTCGAGCGGCACATGAAGAAGGCTGAAGGCTTCCACGGAGAGCAAGTTGAGGCCGGCGCCGCCGACGATGAGGGTCTTGGTGACGGCCACGTTGCAGATGGTGGGCATGCAAAGCATCGGGAGCATCCCTGACCCAGCGGCGGAGCCGGGGTGATCTTCCGAGTCGAAGGTGAGGTCGGCCCCCGGCGCGGCCCAACCCGGCGGAGCCCCCAGGCGCTTGCAGGCTGCCCCAATCTGACGGAAGAAAGGCGTGATGTGGTGATCTGAAGGATGTGCTTGGGAGCCACCCAGCAGTGCCGCGACTACGTGGTGTGCCGGCACCGCATAGCATGCAGTGAAGAGGTCACGGAGTCCCCCCCAGGACGTGACCATGGATCCCGGGAGGTTGAGCAGCCAAGCATGCGGCTCGCCGGCGAGGGCCAGGGGTAACAAGTTTGCGATGATCTTGTCGTCGCCTCCGGCTTCGAGGACCGCCTCCTCGTATGCTAGCAGGAACAACGCCGAGTCTGCTGCGCCATCATAACGCGGTGGCATATCCAGCTTGAACTTGGCCAGCCACTGCACTCGCTGCAGAGCGGGGGCCAGGGCTCGGTACCCAGACTCCCTGTTGCTGGTGTTGACTGCGGAGGTTGGTGGCGGGGCACCTGCCATGGGAGCGTAGTGCGGTGGTACGGGGCGCTGGTTGGTGGAGAGAAGCCCCGATGCACCCCTACCTGGCGCGCCAAATCTCGGATGTGGCGCTCCGGCTAACCCTTAAGGTTCGAACACTGGGTGCACGCGAAGTCTTTCCCTCCTACCGATCTACGCTCTAGCTCGCTAAGATCTTGCGGACGAACTTGACGAACTCACAACATAGAAAGACACGGGGTTTATACTGGTTCGGGCCACCGTTGTGGTGTAATACCCTACTCCAGTGTGGTGGTGGTGGATTGCCTCTTGGGCTGATGATGAACAATACAAGGGAAGAACAGCCTCTTGAGGTTGAGGTGTTCTTGTGCTTTCGGACATGTGGTGTGTAGGTTCTCTCAAGCCAAGATGAGATCCTCCCATCCACTATGGTGGCTAGTCCTATTTATAGAGGCCCTAGTCCTCTTCCCAAATATCGAGCGGGAAGGGAGCCAACAATGGCAGGCTAATTTGAAGGGGGACAACTAGTACAAGCTATCCTGACAAAAGCGATCTTCGCTTGCACAATCTCCACGATGACCTCCGTCTTGCAGTCCATGGTCTTGGTCTTGTTGCACCGAAATGGAAACCTTTGCCCGAGGCCTCGGTACTCCTCGGCTGCGCTTGCCCCCTTTGCACCAAAGAGGAAACAAGGACGCTGCGCGCGCTGGCGCCCGGCTGTCGCCCGCCTGGTGTCGATCGTTATGGCTCACATCACGAGAGCCTCGTGAGCTTCGCCTCGCCTTGATATCTCCGCCCCTCGTGAGCCTGCCTAGCTAGGCCACTCCAGAGGAGGTCTTGCATCATCTGCCTCACGAGGCTTTGCCCCTCGCGAGGGTCTTGGATGCTTTGTTGGTGAAGATGGGCCGTACGGCCCGCTGGCTCCGCCACGCCGCGGGCCGCGGGCAGGCAAGTCTGGGGACCCCCGTTCCCAGAATGCCAACAGGGATAGAAACAGGGACGAAGTGGATCTCATGCCGGCCAGTCTAAGTGTTCCGGAGCAGTTGTAACTGGGCTAGCAGGACTCCGGTAAACCGGGCTGTAGCAGACTACCATGGCTTAGTGGAAGCACTAGACTACATTTCCCCATAAGAGAGGCTACCAAGGATAAACAACTAGGTTGTCGGATCCCACACATACCAAGCATTTCAAAATCATACACACAACATGCTCGATATGTGCAAATACAACATGGCATCACAACAAGACTCTACGACTCAGAGTATTTATTCATTAGGCTCCGAAGAGCCAGATATTACAAACGTGGGTCTCATGATCCAACAATCAAGTCATACAAGCAATAGCACAAGCGGAAGCTTAAACATGTCCCAGTACAGACAACTACAGATGAAAAAGGCTGAGAAGCCTGACTATCTACAAGACCCTCCCGGGGGTACAAGATCGTAGCTGAGGTAACAAGCTAAATGTTGAAGTCCATGCGGAACTACTAGCGAGACTGAAGTCTCTCTATACAAACATAAATTAAGAAAACGTGAGTACAAATGTACCCAGCAAGACTTACATCAGAACTATCTACATATGCATCTGAATCAACAAAGGGGGTGGTGGAGTTTAACTGCAGCAAGCCAGCTTTGACTCAGTGGCTAACCGGAACTACGAATGCAAGTAACTCTTTTGAGGTGGCGCACACGAGTCCACATATTCACCATATCAATACACCACTATGGATCTGCTCCTGTATCCCTACGAGAACGCCATCCATAGCACTCATGCTTATCTTGCGTATTTTAGAGTATCCACTTTCACTTGTCTATGAACTGTACAGGTAACCCAGAAGTCCTTTACCGCAGACACGGCTATTCGAATAGATGATGTTAACCCTGCAGGGGTGTACTTCTTCACACACGCTCTCGCCACTTACCACCATGTACGCATCGTGTATCTTGGCAACCTTCAAGTGGAAGCCTGGCGAAGGAGTCGGCCACGATCTGACTAACCACGCAAGTCTCTAGTCCAGGTTTATCGCCTATTCGGGTTCCATCCGCAAGGAGATCCGGCAGGGGTGTCGTTCACGGCCCCAGACGATGTGTGCAGGGTTGCCAAGCCCACCTTGATGAATGGATCTACGCTTGGTACACCGTGCCACGGTGCCTAGTCTGTCCCAAGCCCACCTGTACCGTGTGCCACTTGGTAGACTACTAACACAACCTACAAACACCAGAAACTAGTTGCAACTCCTAGACAGAGATCAAGGCAGTTAATAAGCCGAAAGGGTTCAAGTTACCGGAACCCAGTGTGTGGTAGTAATTATTCATGGATCACAAACACAAAACTCGGTTCCTGAGGACGGTTTCAATGAGACAACCCACCATGTACTCCTACATGGCCTGTCACCACTACCTTTACCAAATCGTGTTCACACACTTAGCTCTCAATAGTAGGACATGTTCACACCTTTCCAATTCATCCTCGATGAATCAGACCTGGCACAACTCTAAGCAATAGCAGGCATGACAAACAAGCATAAATGAGTAGGCACATCAGGGCTCAAACAACTCCTACTCATGCTAGTGTGTTTCATCTATTTATTGTGGCAATGGCAGGTCATTCAGAGGAAAGGGGTTCAACTGCCGCAGCATGTAACAGTTGAATCGTTGTTGTCATAATGCAGTAAAAGAGAGCAGAAGCGAGAGAGTGGGATTGTATCGGAATGAACAAGGGGGTTTTGCTTGCCTGGCACTTCTGAAGATAGTATAGCTCTTCATCGGTGTCATCAAACTCATCTTTAAAACCACGTCTACTGAGAGGGGACAAATACTGGCAAACAAGGAAGAACACAATCAATTTGATGCAACAATATGATGCACGAATGTGGCATGGCAATATGCTGTCATTTGAGCTAATGCAACTAGCAACGATTTAAATGAAGTTGGTTTGAACCAAAGGTTCAAATTCAAACTCCACCCGTGGTTATTCAAATGCTATTTATTTGTTTTGTCCAATTAAGCAACTTTCAGTTGTTCCAACATGCATCAAAATAGTACAGATGGATAGATTGGATATTTCTGATAATTTTTCATATATAAATTATTTCATTTGGAGTTACGGTTGAATTTCTATGATTTTTAGAAGTTTATACTATTTTTTGGAATTTTTTGGTTTATTTTAATCCAGAAAATGTATAACTACGTCAGCATGACGTCGCTGTGACATCATTAAGTCAACATGGGCGGTCCAGGTCAAACCTGACCTGTGGGGCCCGCACGTTAGTGTGACAAGGCAGGAACAGAGGCTGACCAGTGGGGCCAGGTCAACGCTGACTAGGCAGGTCAAACCTGACAGCCGGGGCCCACTGGACTTAATCTAATCCTGAACAGAAACTAATCCAGGTTAATTAAGGGCATGGGGCCCATCTGTAAGTGGGTCATGGGGTTAATTAGCAGCTGATTAACTACTAATGACGTGCCACATCATCATCGCCGGACTCTGGCCGGCAGCGACCATTCCACGCAGTGGAGCTGCTGCTGGGCGGTACTAGGAGCTCCGTTTAGGTGCGGGGAGACAACCAGGAGGAAGCCCATGCTCTTCCGGATCAAACGGAGCAGGGAGGAGCGGACGGGGTGCGGTGTGCTCGCCGGAGTCGAGCTCGCGACGACGGCCAGAGCTCGGGTGTGCTCGAGCAGGTGGCTATAGGGCACGTGGGGAGGAGCTGGTGCTGGCTATGGCCTCCTGGAGATGTGTTGAGCGCGGTGGCGTGCACAACTTGGATGGAGGCGAGCTAAAACTACGACGGCGACATGACCAGCACCGATGAGGTCTCGGCATCAACAGAGATGGGGCTACGCTAGGCTATCGAGCACGGGGAAGGGGGGCGTTCGGTAGAGGAGCTCACGGCGAGGTCGTCGGTGATCCCAGTGTGCTTGGGGATGGCTTGGTGACGATGAATCGGTCGACGGCGGCCGTCGGTGCAGAGGACGAAGATGGCATCGATGAGGGCGCTCCAAGGCGTCCGGCGTCGTGTGTCTTGGCGGGGAGGACGATGACGTCGTGTCGGAGCTCGGGGGCGTGTCTAGGGGCGTAGGGGAGGCCGGTGTCTATGCGAGCAGTGGACGGCAGCGCCGAACTCGCTCGGTGGGAGGGGGAGAGGGAGCCAGAGGAGGGGGGCATGGGAGAGAGTGAGAGAGGGGCCAGGGGTGTGCGTGGCATCTCCGGGGGCGTCCGGAGAGAAGCAGCAAGCAGGAGGTGGCCCGGGCACGTGGCCGCACGCCCCTGTCCTCCTGGCACGAGGAAGGGGACGACTGGCGCTGGCCAGTCGGCTTGGCCGCCTGCTGGGCCAGAAGAGCTGGGCCGCCAGGTAAGCGGCCCAGGTAAGACTCCTTTTCATTTCTGTTTTCTGTTTTCCTTTTCTGTATTTGTTTTGATTAATTTTAAGCACTAAACCATTTTGCTTCCTTCCGATAATTTTGCACGGACTAAAAGGATTATTCCAAAACCCCTCACATTTTCTCAGAATTATTGGACACATATTCAATATATAAAAATATAAATCCAATGCAAATAGTTATTGTATTATCTTGAAATTCCCAAAATAAATATTTATGAGCTCCTAGAAATATTGGTTTGAATTTTACCTCTGGCCAATATTTTCATAGAGAAACATGAACATTTTCTTAGACCTATTTGAAGCAATTTTTATCTTGGTCATTTTCAGAAATGATTTCTAAGGCTTTACATGTCCCCATTTCAAATTCATTGTGAATTTAAACATGATGCACACATGACCATCTAGTCTAGGTCATACCAGAAATAGGGATGTGACAACCGAAGGAGGAGGCTGCGGCGTCGCCAAGACCTACGAACTAATGATGGCAGGAAGAGGAGCTGGGGGATCCTGAACCTTGGCCGCATCGATGGGCGAGCTGGGGATGGACGCCTCTGGAGCCGGCTTGGCCGAGGAGATCGCCTTCTACTGAGAATGGTCCACGAGGCCTCGCAAGGACGATCGAGCGGGAGAAGTGTGGGTGCCCTCACCGCCTTTCTGCGCCAGAGAGGGTGCGGCCAGGCCAGGCTGCTGGGCTCTCAAGGATGTGGTCGCCCCCTCTCTCTTCTTCTTCGCTCATAGCATCGACCTGATAATGCAAGAGGAGAACAAGAACAAAGTCAGGGCAAGGTGCTTACTGGTCCACGGGGGCGTTGTCCCGTGCCTTCTCCAGGAGCGCGGAGCCCAAGAGCCTCGCGGTCTGGGGCACCGGTACACGGGCTCCAGGAGCAGATGAAGAAGCAGCAGCCGGCCCAGCGGCAGCACCAGACGGTGCCAGGGCAGGAGCGTCACCCCTGGAGACCAGCGCCGACCTGCCCTTCATCGGAACCACAGTCGGCAACTTCTCTGAGAGGGTAACCTTGGACCTTGTGGTGAACCTAGCAGGGGTAGGACCTCCCTCACCGGGTGGTCGCCGGCATTGTCATCGCCAAGCAGGGCGCGAAGGAGATCGGCCTTGCGCAGAGGGGAGGTCTCCCCGGTCCCCTCCGTGGTCGCCTCTGAGTCCTGCTCCTCCTCCCCATTAGAGTCGCCGGAGGACACCACCACCGGAGTCGTCGCCATCGGGGCCTTAGAGGGCCCCAGCGGCACGAGCCCACGCCCATCAAAGATGGGCATGGCGGCAGCAACCTTCGCTACGTCGGGGGGGCGGTACAAAAGAACAAAGGTGTCCGGAGGGTACCCCTGGTCATACCCGACCAGGGAACGGAGAGCCGTGCCCAGTTCCTCATCAGTCAAGGCCTCCGAACACAGGCAGAGGTCGTCATCCTTGTCCTCAAGTTTCCACAAGGGGCACGAGCGCATCTGGAGCGGAGCCATGCACTACGACATGAATTCCGTGACGATCATGGCCCCCGTCAGCTTCGCTGCGTTTGGGTCGTCATGCTTCAGATCGACAGTCATCTTCTCCAGCATGCTCTTTGTCTGAGGGTCGATGAGCTTCCCGCGGAACCACCCGTCGTGAGACGTGGGCATCCCCGTCGGCAGCACTAGCCAGGGGTGGGAGCACTTAGCATCCATCAGGACCCACTTGCTCCTAAAGCCCTCGGCCTTCTTACCGGTCTTTGATATCGCGTTGGTCTTGTTGGCCGTAACGAAGTTGGCGCACCCAGAGCAATGGCCGTCCTTGATCCGTAGATAGAAGAAGTGATGCAACAGCGCCACGGACGGCATCACCCCGACGTATGCCTCATAGTAGAAGGCGAAGATCGACAGAAGAAGGACAGAGTAGGGATGAAGATGGACGGCATGCAGCTTGTAGTGGCTGAGGAAGGAGTAGAAGAAGTCACAGAAGGGGGGAACCAACCTCGCCACAACGCTGCTCATGAGGAAGGGATGGAAGGTGCTGCCTGAGGCCTCCGGCTCGACAGAGCCCTCCCATAGCGCGGTCTTCCTCTTCTCATCGCTACCCTCCGCCGTCATCAGGAGCGTGGCGACGAGGTTCTTCTCCGAACACTAGGAACCATACCATCCACACCCGCACAAGCTCATCGAGCTGAAGAACACCTCTCCGCAGGAGGCTGTTCTTCCCTTGTACTTGTTCATCCCCAGCCTACAAGGCAATCCACCACACCACACTGGAGTAGGGTATTACACCACAACGGTGGCCCGAACCAGTATAAACTTTTGTGTCCCTTGTTCCTCGGGTTCGGTGAGCTAGGTTTTGAGATTGTTGCGAGAGTGTGAGCTAGGGGGAGAGAGATCTTCGTGCGCACCCCAGTGTTCGAACCTCAAGGGTTTTGCCGGAACCCATAATCCGATAGAGGGGGGGTGTCTGGCTTCATAGGGCCTAACGGGGCCCTCCCGACGAATCGGTCCCTGCCCTAGGGGCTGAGTAATCCGCCTCATCCGGCCCTCGAAGGTGATGTGGTCTAGTCGGATGCGCGTCATACGCCGAGGGTCCTTACCTCACATGTAATCCCACATCCCTTGGCCATGGGCCGAGGGGATAGATCCACAGACTCACCCACGGAGCCACAATGTCCTGGCTGGAGAGCCCGACAACCGATAGGGCGACTACCCACTTCTCCAACATCGTGGCCTACGCGGCCTCTGCCCCGGTGAGCTTCGTGCCTAGGAGGGGTACCACACTATAGGGTTGGAGGAGTACGGTGACATGATCACATCACCGACTGGAGTTGATGACTCCTCGTATTAGAACCACGTGGAGGTCCACCCCTTCAGCGAGTCGGGCGACCTCATCTCGAAGTTGCACGACGTCCGCTGGGCCAAGATGTCGAGTGCCCCGCGGGTCTGGTACTTGTCCTCCGACACCATCTATGAGTTGACATAGAAGAAGTGGTTGAACATGGCCCAGACTAGCGGGATACCGAGGAAGACCTTGCACAGCATACTGAAGCCGGAGAGGTGGGCGATGGTGTTTGGTGGAAGATAGTGCACAGCTGCACATGGAAGAAATCCAACACCTCCCGTAGGAAGGGCTGGATTGGGAGGCCCAATCCCTCGTCC
>NC_057797.1:251699466-251729322 GCF_018294505.1 Triticum aestivum
TCTGGCAGCCTATGGTCCCGCGCATATGTGCGGAGAACGCCCTCTGTAATGATCGAGAGGAACCAGTCTCTACACTTCCCGTCCTTGGTGGCTACCGTAGTCGTGGAGGAAGATGCATCACCTGTGGCCTTTGCCTTCTCAAGCTTTCAGGTGGAGGAAGCCATGGCTATCCAACGGTTTGAGAGGAGCAACAATGAGGAACTGCTCCGATGACTATGGAAGATGTGGGGGCATGCAAGAAACCTCCTAGGTACGGTCAGATATTTATACCCGAGTTAGCGACGAAGCACCGCGAGACAACCGCATGAGGTCACACACTAACGACAAGGCCGTCCTCTCAAACCTAGCACCGGAGCAGGATGGCCTCCCTCCCCAAGTTCGCTGCCGTAGTGTGTGCGGAGGACGATGACCATGAGCGAAGCCACTTCCCACCGACCCTTGGGTATGCTACCTCTTGTCGAACCATACCCTTGTCCTATTGCCCCATCTTCCACGTCACTGCATGTGGATCTTTTTCCACTCCCCATCGTCCCAATTTACTATCCTCTGCTCTGCCGGTCACGCAGACGAAAACCTTAATTTGCACTATTAAAGGAAACCCTACTTCATGCAGACTAATCCATGTCTGGGTTGAATAAGGAAAGAAAGGGAGAAAGCACTGCCAAAGAGACTAGCTATCGAACCTGCATCTTTGTTTAAATGGGGAAAATCAGTAGCTAAGGAATGAGTCTCTTGTCTCTTGGTTGAAAAAGGGTGGAAAGGCATGACAACGCAATAGAGAATGAACATGTCGATTGGTTTGTTGTCCTCTGAAAGCACAAGTGCCACCTGGGTGATGTTGGTAATTAATGTCAACATATCTCTTGTTGGACTAATACTTCTATCCAGTATATTTAAAATTTGTTCAACAGTGTAGTGGCATGGACAAGAGGATGTAGAACCCCTTCAAGAAACTAAGGACAAGGATTGGCAAAAGCTCAAGACTCTTCATTTTCATTTTAGTGATCCAAGATCACATTTAGTCCATAGGAAAGCCAATACTATTAAAAGGGGGTTAGGTGTTGCTTAATGACCTGCTTTCTCAAAGTGCTTAGTGATATGCTCCAAAGCACTCAACCACTTTCTCATTTCCACATATGTCCCAAACCAAAAGTCAAATTCGGCCCCAATGATTTGATCTATCCAACGCCACCGAGTTCACTTGACATAACCACTTCCAGAAACCCTAATCAGTTCAGTCTCACCGATGGGATCTCGATATCACTTAGACGGGCTAGCAAACTCTCTATTTCCTATTGCAATTATTTTGGTCTCACCGAGATACACAATCGGTCCCACCGAGTTTACTTGACCAATGTTTTGCTTCTTATGAAAATCGGTCTCACCGACTTCGAGTAATCGGTCAAACCGAATTGAGGTTTTACCCTAACCCGAGCACATCGGTCCCACCAAGTTGATCATATTTGTCCTACCGAAAACTCTAACGTTCACATTTTGAACTATATTGGTCTAACCAAGTTTCTCGATTCGGTCCCACCGAGTTTGGTGAATTGTGTGTAATGACTAGATTTTGTGTGGAGGCTATATATATACCCCTCCACCCTTCCTTCATTCAGGGAGAGATCCAGCAGGACATGCCTACACTTCCAACATTCATTTTCTTAGGGAGAACCACCTACTCGTGTGTTGGGACCAAGATATTCCAATCCAACCACAAGAATCTTGATCTCTAGCCACCCCCAAGTTGCTTTCCACTCAAATCATCTTTCTACCAAATCCAAATCTGAGAGAGAGAGAGAGAGTTGAGTGTTGGGGAGACTATCATTTGAAGCACAAGAGCAAGGAGTTCATCATCAACACACCATCTATTACCTTCCGGAGAGTGGTGTCTCCTATATTGGTTAGGTGTCACTTGAGAGCCTCCGTCAAGATTGTGGAGTTGAACCAAGGAGTTTGTAAGGGCAAGGAGATCGCCGACTTCGTGAAGATCTACCCAAGTGAGGCAAGTCCTTCGTGGGGCGATGGCCATGGTGGGATAGACAAGGTTGCTTCTTCGTGGACCCTTCATGGGTGTAGCCCTTCATGGACTCGCGCAACTGTTACCCTTTGTGGGTTGAAGTCTCCTTCAACGTGGATGTACAATAGCCCTCCGTGGAACCACGCCAAATATCTCCATGTCTCCAATTGCGTTTGCACAGTCCAATCCCATCCCTTGACTTTCTTGCAACTTGCATGCTTTACTTTCCGCTGCTCATATACTCTTGCCATGCTTGCTTTGAAATGTATTGTGAATGTTTAAACTTGTGCTAAAACTCCACCTTAACTTAAAGAAATTAAAATTGCTACTTTTCTTTGTTGAGGGTCTAATCACTCCCCTCTATACACCTCTTCTCGATCCTACAATTGGTATTAGAGCATTGATCTCCATTGCTTTGGTTTAATCACCATTAGAGGAAGATGGATGAGTCTACGTTGGGGAGTCTTAGACGTAGAGTGCCTATACTTGATGGAGAGTTCTTTCATGAGTGGAAAAATGAGATGCTTGAGATTTTCAATGAATATCACTTGAACAAGTACGTTACTAGCCCTCATGCACCCATTGTTGACCCTTTGCATCCTACCCTTGATGAGTCTATTACATGATTTGCAACCTTAGAACTGTCAATCTTATTATTAGAGGTTTGCCTAGAAATTTGTTTGGTTGCTTGCCTACTCTTGTTTGTGCTTACACTATATGGAGATTTCTTGAGGAACGATTCCCAAACTATTCCAATGATCCTAAGTATGGTGATTGTTTATTTGAGCTTAGTAACCTCATGCGTGCGAAAGGAGATGTTGGAATCATTAGCAATATCATCTCCGAAGCCATTAGAATTCATAAAGATGAGAATTGTGATGAAAATTTATCTAATGAATCACTCTCTCTAAATTGATCAATCACAAGACGATGTTGAACATGGATACTATGATGAAGATGATGATAGTGACTTTGATCTTGATAAGTCTATGAGACACTTTGGTCTTATGGAAAATCTTCCCGGCTACATGGCTGGAGGAAAGGAATGGGTTCTTGATAGTGGATGTACTGATCACATGATCGGAGACAAGGATATGTTCCGTTAGGTTGCTGAAAACAATGGCCCTTGAAAGTATGTCACCTTTGGTGATAACTCAAAGGGTAAGGTGGTTAGCCTTGTGTCGGTGGAACAAACCCTGGGTCTGTTACCCAGACTATGCACAAACACAAGATCAAGATTGAAGCACCAACCCAAGTCAGAGATTGAAGGTCCAAGAGATTCAAAGAACCAACATGCATCTCAAAGGGACCAATATCGAGCCTAAGGAGCAAGATATCGGCAAGAGAAAGGGCTCCCTTGCCGGGCAGGCGAGCCCGGCAAGGGGCAAGGCCACCACAAGAAGTAGGCAATCGATGCACCCCGGCAAGGTCTGCCGGGGCTCGCGGGGCAGAACCAGCCCACCAACCACTCATGCACGACCCACATCGTCAATCAGTGCGGTGTCGAGCCGCAAGATGATTAAGTGGAAGCCGTTCGCCAGATGGCAGCCATTTCCTATAGAAGAAGCATACAGATGACAGCCGTCCTGCGACATGTCAAGGGAACAGGCGCGGAGCTAGCAAGACAGCTCGGCAAGCCTAGTCGGGTGACTAGTGATGTGACACCAAGCGACACATTTAATGCACCCAGTCAGCCTGCAGAGTTAGGTATGATAGCACTGTTTGCTATCATATCAGTGGATAATGACCACTTTGCCACTATGGTGATTCCTTAATCTATAAAAGGACGCCCATGGCACTCGTAGGAGGGGTTAGAAGGTTGGAAAGTTGACGAACCCAAGCCACCATACGCGCGCAGTCGTTGCAGCCATGAGGCAAACCCTGTCGGGCAAGTGTACTAAGCACCACCATGTTCATTCCACCATCAATCCACCAAAGCAGGAGTAGGGTCTTACGCCTCGCGGCGGCCAGAACCTGGGTAAATTGCTTGTGTGCTCTCCGTCGCGCTGTCATACGCGGGTCTGCTCTTTGTGCAATGCGTTGTCCCCTTGCCGAACCAGCAGGGGGCCACCTGGTCCCATAGGTGGCCGTGGATATCCCATGACATCTTTGGCGTGCCAGGTAGGGGGAGCATTTGCGTGAACCTGAAAGTGTATGCAGCGTGTCATCTTCATCGCCATCCTCATCCTCGACAGCACCATCAACCATGGCGCCCTAGAAGAAATCTGGTACCTCGGCCCATCCATCCACCTTGAAGGCTCCATAGCCCACAGCCTCTAACGCCGCGGGGGCACGGGGGCACGTGAGGATGTGGACGCTGTTGGGGGCGTGGTTGGAGCAGGTGGCGCCATTATCACCTCCCCAGCGGCCGACACGGGGGCCTGAGCTACCGGAGGAGAACAACATCAACAGTGTCTTGACGGTCAAGCTCTACCAGGTGCGGGGGAGGGGGTCACTCCGTCTGCACCCCTCCCCTTGCTGACGAGCACAACCGCAGCAACAGAGCTCGGTCCGGGGCAAGCCATCACCCTCCGGTCGCTCCCACCACGGGAGCGGCCGTGACGCGTGCACCTGCTCCCGGACGAGCCAACCAGTCCGCTGCGCTCTACAGAGCAGCTGATCTTCGAGCACCGCCGCCACGTGACCTCGCTGCCTCGGAAGTCATCCTATAGCAGTGTTGGCGCGGGGCCGCCGCCGTAGGTGGCACCGTCCAGAGCCAGGCGACGATGCGGTCGACGTCATCAACATCCATGCCAAGCACAGCCATGGAGGCCATGGCGCGAGCTCAGTTATTACTGAGGTTCCCGCCTGTAGCGGAGTAGATGGATGAATGGTGTGCCACCATCCAAAGCTTTCTCAGTTTCGTCGAAGCTGGGCGCTCACGACGAGCGTGCCCACTACAACCTCCCCAAGTGATAGCCACCACCCGCACCGCTGGCCATATAGAGGGGGCTGTCCCCACAGTTTAGTCCCCACCGCGGCCGCCGGCAAGGACGCGGCAGAATCAGGACCTCGGTGATGTCTTGATGGTCTCTTTCGACCCTCGAGCACGTCCAGGAAAACATCAAACCCCGAAAGACAGGTGGCGGGGAGACACGCGCTCAATCGTCGAACAGCGCCACAACGACCCCCGCCAGACCGACGGTTGTGACGGCCTCAATGTTGACAAGCCTGCGCTCGGGGTCGGCGGGTGCCTGCCTTTCGAGGTCGGCTGTCCTACCTTTACACAAGAGCTACGGCAAGTCCGTTGGCCGTCCGTTCGCATGTTCAAGCCAGAGATATATGAGAAGGACGACGGGAGGCTGACCCCGACAGAGTTCCTGAGTATCTTCCCTTTGGCCCTCATGTCCAATGTGAGGTCTTGACTGATGCACCTGCCGGAGAACTCCATTTCTTCATGGTCAGACCTGTGCCACGAGTTCATCAGTGCCTTCACCAGTGGCCAACAAGAGCCCGGCAGGCCCAGCGACCTGCAGCTTCTCCAGCTGAAGGAAGGAGAAACCCTCCGTAAGTATTTGTAGAGATTCAGTAAAGTTCATAGAAATATTCCAAATATCCAACTAGCAGCCATTATAGTAGCTTTCCAGTCCAATGTGCGCAACCGCCGCATTCGTTCCAAAATGAACGTGCGGTTGTCCAAGACTGTGAAAGAACTATATACGTTGGTGGATAAATGTGCCCGGATGGAAGAAGGAAGGAAGTTGCCTAGAGAATAAGATTGCATTAATGTTGATTCATAAGATGAAGACGAGTCAACTAGTTAGAAGAAGGGCAAGAATTGCAATAAGAAGCCAAGGGATAAGGTAGTAATGATTGTGGAAGGATCGGGCACGCCTAGTACCGGCAAGAAGGCCACGGCTAAGGCCCCCGGTAGGGAAGCTTCTACGTGCATTGTGTGCCGGGAAGCCGTTGCCGCCGAAAAAGTTGGGAAAGGCGACGGTCCGTACTGCAAGATCCACAGGACCAAAGGCCACGATCTTCAGGAGTCTTATCAGGTTGAGCAGCTCGTCAAGAAGTAGAGGGCATAGTATGATAAGCATGACAAGGAGGAAGGTCAGAATGTTGCTGGCGGTAAGGGCCGGGGTGGTGAAGCAAACTGCCCCAATAGACCCTTTCGGAACCAAGGAAAGCCTGTCAGGGGCCAAGAGAAAGAAATTTGTGATGATGCCAGTGATGGAGGGGATGAAGAGGAAACAACTGAGTAGGAATTTCAGAAGGCCACTGGAGCCCTATGCATTGATGGAGGTGCATCTTGCACACCTCTCATCGCCAACTCAAGTGATGGGCACGAGGGGTAAATGCTGTGGAACCAGCGCCAAAGGCCCGGAAACCGCTCAAATGTCCCTGCACACCCATCATCTTTGATGAGGAGGATCACGCTGGCCGCACCACATTGGTAGGATGTTGTCCATTGTTGGTATCCCCAACAATTTGCAACCTCAAGGTCACAAAGATGCTAGTGGACGGCGAGGCCGGGTTGAATCTGATTTCCCCAGCAGTTATCAGCAAGCTTCAGATAGGAGAAGAAGAGCTAGAGAGCACCGACACATTTCAAGGAGTTAATCCCGACAAGAGTCATCCTAAGGGGAAGGTTATGTTGCAGGTGACGTTTGGGGGGGAACTGAACTATCGGACTGAGAAGATTGTGTTTGATGTGGTTGATCACCCCTTGTCATAAAATGGGATTCTTGGACGACCAGCCCTGGCCTAGTTCAAGGTAGCATCCCACTATGCTTACAACACATTGAAAATGCCTGGGCCACTTGAGTCCTCACTATCCCATCTAATGAGAAGAATGCAACTATCTGTGTGGACAAGATGTATCGGGATGCAGTTGCGGCGGAAGCGGCAGCAATGACAGTTCCCGCCAAGGAAATCAACGGAAAGAAGAGGGATTGTAGGACCTCCGGCAAGGAGTCCGGAAAGCGTGCCCCCTCCGAGTGCACGACACCCGTTGACGACGTGCCGGAGTGTTCCAACAGCAAGAGATCCAAGGCTGTTGCACCCCAAGTGCAGAAGGTCCCGGCAGGGCTGGCTGGCAGTGATGGTTCTTTCGCTATCGGCGCCACCCTCAATGAAAAATAGGAAAGCGCGTCCGTTGCCTTCCTGCGGGCGAATATCGATCTGTTTGCTTGGCAACCATCCGATATCCCCGGTGTTCCCAGAGAGGTAATTGAGCACCACCTTGCTGTCTGCCCACATGCCCGACCCGTCAAGAGGAAAGTAAGGAAGCAGGCCTTGGAGAGACAACCGTTCATTGCCGAAGAGATCAAGAAATTGGAGGCAACTGGTTTGGTTAGAGGAGTACTGCAGCCTGCATGGTTAGCCAATCTAGTAGTGGTCCGGAAGGCTAATGGGAAGTGGAGGCTTTGCATTGATTTCACAGACCTCAACAAGCTTGCCCGAAGGACCCATTTCCTTTGCCGCGCATCGACCAGATCGTGGATTCTACTTCAGGATGTGATTTTCTCTCCTTTCTGGATGCATACTCAGGATATCATCAGATCTTCATGTCCAAGGAGGATGAAGAGAAGACATCATTGATCACTCCGTGTGGTACATACTGCTTTGTCCGCATGTTGTTCGGATTAAAGAGTGTTGGGTCCACTTTTGCAAGAGCAGTCCAAATTAGTTTTGAGCCACAGTTGCACAGAAATATAGAAGCCTATATGGATGATATCGTGGTCAAAACCAAGGATAAGGACACCCTTATCCAGGATTTGGAAGAAACATTTTATAATCTGCGCAAGATGAATCTGAAGCTTAATCAGGAGAAGTGTGTATTCGGTGTTCTCTCTGGCAAGCTACTTGCGTTCTTCATATCCCATCAAGGGATCGAAGCCAACCCCGACAAGATCAAGGCCATTGAGCAGATCCAAGCACCAAAGACAGTTAAGGATGTGAGGCGCTTGACGGGAAGCGTTCCCGTGCTGAGCAGATTCATCTCCAAGTCTACCAAGCGTGCCCTGCCATTCTTCAAGGTTTTGAAGAAGTCAGGGCCCATGAAGTGGACCCCGGAAGCAGATGCGGCTTTGCAAGAATTCAAAGCCCACAAATCATCTGTGCCTATCTTGGTTGCACCCAAACCCCAAGAGCCGTTATTGCTTAACTTGGCGGCAACCAACCAAGTGGTCAGTGCGGCCTTGGTAGTAGAGCAAGAGGTGGATGAGGCAGAAAGTGGCCAGATCATGGCAGAGTCAGGAAAGAATCAGGAAAGCAATGAGCACGGCAACAAGAACAACCCCAAGGACATGACAAGGAAGAAAGTGGTGCAGCGCCCAGTGTACTTCGCCAGCTCCTTGTTACAAGGGGCTAGATCGAGGTACTCTGGCGTGCAAAAGTTGATCTTTGGTCTCATTATGGCCTCAAGGAAACTGTGGCACTAATTCCAAGCCCATGATATCACGGTTGTCACTCATTTCCCATTGCAAAGGATACTCCGAAACCCCGAGGCAACTACATAATAGTGGAATGGGCTTTGGAGTTGTCCAGCTTTGGTTTGAAGTTTGAGAGCACTTCAACTATTTAGAGTAGGGCTTTGGCAGAGTTTATTGTAGAATGTACGCCAACCCCTGATGAGTAAAGGACAGAGACAACCATCCGTGGCAAGCAATCACCCCAGGAATGGATCTGTATTTTGATGGTGCTTTTCCCTACAAGGTGCAGGGTCTGGTGCACTTGAAGTACGTCGTCTAGATGCACTTTGCCTGGGAAGAAGCCACCAACAGTACAACAGAGTATGAACGGCTCCTTGCCGGGCTCAGGATTGCAGCAAAATTGGGAATTAAGATGCTGATCATTCAAGGAGATTCACAACTCATGGTGAGACAAGTCAACAAGGATTACCAAAGCCCATTAATGGAAGCATACATAGAGGAAGTAAGGATATTGGAGGAGCACATTGACGGGTTGCAAACAGAGCACGTACCCCATGCGAAAAACAGCGTAGCTGAACACCTGTCAAAGTGTGCTGCGCAGAAGCTTCCTGTAGAACCAGGAACTTCTGTTCTCCATCCCTCTCAACCCTCTGTATCACCAGCCACAATGGCCCGGAGGAGGAGAAAGTTCGACTATGGTAAGCCTCTCCCGGCAGAGCCATCTGCTCCCGGTAGAGACCCTGCCGGAAACAACTCTTCACAGCCTACCGGACAACCCCCTCCAGCCGGGCCTATGCACCCTGCGTACGAGGCTGGTGCTCCCGCAGCAAAGGATGTGCCGCTAGTCCTCGTTGCCAAGCCTCAGGCTCCAACTTGGGCAAGGCACATTGTCCACTTCCTCCAAACCAGAGAAATCCCTGGCAACCAAGATGAAGCTGAAAGAGTAGCCCGGAGGGCCAGTATGTATCAGTTTGTCGATGACACTCTGTACATAAGAAGGCCCAACGGTGTGAAATTGAAGTGTGTTTGTTGGGACGATGGAAAGGAACTGCTGGTTGAGATTCACAGAGGAATGTGCGGCTCCCACATTGGATCAAGGGCATTAGTTGGGAAAGCATTCCGGCAAGGATTCGATTGCCCCACGGCCCTCCAAGATACGGTTGAGTTAGTCACGAAATGTGAAGCCCGCCAGTTCCATTCCAAGAAAATACACCTTCCTGCCCAAGTTCTTTAGACAATCCCTCTATCATGGCCATTTTTGGTCTGGGGGCTCGATATCCTCGGCCCCTTCCCCCGAGCAATCAGGGGCTTTAAATTCTTGTTCGTTGCCATTGAAAAGTTTACAAACTGGCCAGAAGTGACTGTCATGAGAAAGGTGACTGCTCAATTAGCTATCAAGCTCTTGAAAGAATTGGTGTATCATTTCGAAGTTCCGGCAAGGATCATCACTGATAACGGTACCCAGTTCACGAGCCACGCCTCCATGCAATACGTTCATGCCCTCATATGTAGAATCTCATTCGCTTCTGTGGCACACCTGCGGAGCAATGGACAAGCTGAGAGGGCGAACGCTGAAGTGCTTCGTGGACTCAAGACACGAACTTTTGATACACTGCACAAGCACGGCAGGCGGTGGATCGAGGAGCTTGTGATAGTTCTTTGGTTCCTCAGAACGACACCCAATCAAGCTACCGGGTAGACTCCCTTCTACCTGGTCTATGGGGCAGAAGTAGTTATCCCCACGGAACTCATTTACGGGTCCCCTCGAGTTCTTGCCTACGATGAAGTAGTGCAAGATCAGCACCGGCATGACGATGTTGTGCTAATCGAGGAAAACCATCTCCGAGCTGCTAGGCATGCTGCACGCTACCAGCAAGCCCTGCGTCACTATCATAGCCGCATGGTTCATCCTCAGTGTTTTGAGGAACGTGACCTTGTCGTTAGGCGCGTTCAGTCCGCCAAGCGTACACATAAGCTGTCATCGAAGTGGGAAGGCCCTTACGAGGTGGTATGAGTCACCAGACCTAGCACAGTCTGTTTGGAGACCGGGGATGGCACACAGTTGCAAAACTCATGGAATATTGAGCATCTCCGTAAGTATTACCTGTAAGGTGCGAGGCTGCCGGGCACTGCCCGGCAGCCACCCTTTTGTACATGCCTTTCCTCAGTTGCATGTAACCCCTTGTACAAAGCCAGGGCGATGACCCCGTGCAAGAGAAAATAAAGAAGCACTGTAGGGGGGCCCCAACTAAGATTGCATGCATGCACGAGCACACCTAGATCACTGCATAAGCATTTCATAAGCCTTTGCATATGCATGTAGGTAGGATTGCATCCTGCATTCATTCTCATCTACATGGAGTTGCAGGTTGCTGCCATGAACTTGACTCTGACAAGGGACGTGAAGATTGCACAGTGATCGCCGGCAAGCCAAACAGATAAGTTTACCTCTTGTCCATTAGTGTTCTGTAAGCTATAGCTTGTGCATAGAGAAACCTCGCCGCTCTCTTGGAACTAGGGTACTCCCATCCTTGGCTTGAATGCTGCTTTGGCCTGGATGGTCGGAGTGGCCCTTGGTAACAAGGGAGTGGGTGGGGGCTAGCGCCTCAGTCTGTTCCCCGGCAGACATGGTTCTCCGGCAGACAAAAAGGGTGCCGACGGGGTATCCTACCGGGGAAAGCTGGTTTAATTACAGTGAAGAGGCACTCCACCTCTGCATGGACATACACATGCACGGGATCTCGACAAGGTTTATTTCTTTCATTGACATGCAGATACAAGTACAAGCATTACAGAACACAAAGATGGACTCGAGAGATTACATTATTTGAATTAAAATTTGGCAATCGCCTACAAGTTTAAGATTCAAAGAAGATAAGTGCCCTGTGATCCCCTCTTTTCGGTTTCCCTACTTCAGGCACTATGGCGGAAGGAGGAAAAGACGAGAAAAGGAGCACCCAAGCAGGAGCCCACCGTGGTCCCGTCAGGGCCTGTCGGGCACGGCCTAACAAGACAGGGAGTGGCGAGGGTGCGAAGGAGGAGCGCGAGGGACGGGGCACGCCTTCTGGTCGCCACCTCCAGAGCCAGCAAGAAGCCCCGGCTTGAGCACCGGTGGAGTCATCCACCAAAGCTCAGCCGGAAGACTGCTGGAGCCGAGGAGAAGGCAGCAAGAGAACATCCCTCCCCGGCTATCACCCAAAGAGGCTGGTGATAACGGTGCCCGGAAGGGAGGGGAAGAGCGGAAAGACGAGGCGGCAGGTCGACGGTCGGAGGAGAAGGCATCCATGCCATCGTACTCCGACTCGACCCCCTGCCACCCGCCTTCTCAGCTTTCCTCGCTTTCTCCTCACCACCGCTACTCCTAGGAAGCGCCAAGACCCTGGTTCAACGCCTCCATCAGAGAAACAACAAGCAGCTGGCATGGCCAGAGGGCTCGAGGCATGCCGCACCCCACCTTGGCGGGCAGGAAGACACGCCTACCGTCGACGTTGGCCCCTAGACGCCCGGGAGGGGTAGTGCTGGGATTGCCAGTGATCTCCAGCCCCTCCTCCTGGGCGAGCCTCGAAGATACAAAAAGACATGCCATGCCAAGGACCAGGCTCACTCCCCAAGCATCAGCACTGGCATGAGGCAACAAATGCCCCAAGTCAGAGCCCGGGGGCTGGCCCGAGGCTTCCTTCTCCAACATGACCAGCAATAAACAAGGGAAGAAGAAGAAGAATGTAAAGGTGGATGGCTCTGCCCTCCCCCGACCCTCCCTTTTATAGGCCGGACGAGGAAGGGCAGTCGCTCGATCCACGGGTGATCACCGCCCTCCTCCGCCAATTCAAGACGGGCGGGCCCTTTCCAAGGTACTCTCGCATGCCACACGCCTCCATTACCTACCTCGCACGATGCATGCTGCATACGCGGCTAACGATAAGGGCGCGCTATGGGAAGAGTAAATTGGCAGTTTCTACCCCATGCGTTAAAGTCATTCACGGGCCGTCACTGGAGAGACCCCACCACAATTGGCTTTACACCATGCACGGGGAAACCAGAAACTGACCCGGAATCAAGGCTGATGAAGCAGCAACGGAAAGTTCAAGGGGCCAACCCCTTCAGCAACCTTGCATGTGCACTTATTAGGCCCTACCCCGATGACGCTCAGCAGCGCGTTCGGGGCATGCCCGGGGGCTTCTATCGATGCAACAAACCCTAGTCTGTTTCCCAGACTGTGCACATGCACAAGATCAAGATTGAAGCACCAACCCAAGTCAGGGCTTGAAGGGCTAAGAGATTTGAATAACCAACATGCAACTTAGAGGGACCAAGATCGAGCCTAAGGAGCAAGATATCGGCAAGAGAAGGGCCTCCCTTGCCGGGCAGGTAAGCCTGGCAAGGGGAAAGGCCACCGCAAGAAGTAGTCAACCGATGCACCCAGGCAAGGTCTATCGGGGCTCGCGGGGCAGAACTACCCCACCAACCACTCAAGCACGACCCACACCATCAATCATTGTGGTGTCGAGCCGCAAGATGATTAAGTGTCAGCCGTTCACCACATGCCAGCCATTTCCTACAGAAGAAGCGTACATATGACACCCGTCCTGTGACGTGTTAAGGGAACAAGTGTGGAGTTGGCGAGACAGCCCAGCAAGCCTAGCCGTGCAACCAGTGATGTGACATTAAGCGGTGCATTTAATGCACCATGTCAGCCCACATAGTTAGGTATGATAGCACTGTTCACTATCATATAAGTGGATAATGACCACTTTGCCACTGGGGTGACGCCTTAATCTATAAAAGGAGGCCCATGGCACTTGTATGAGGCATTAGAAGGTTGGAAAGTTGACAAAGACAGGCCACCATAGCGCGTAGTCATTGCGGCCCTAAGGCAAACCCTGTCGGGCAAGTGTACTACGCACCACCACGTTCATTCCACCATCAATCCCCCAAAGCAGGAGTAGGGTCTTACGCCTCGCGGCAGACCGAACCTGGGTAAATTGCTTGTGTGCTCTCTGTTGCGATGCCATACGCTGGTCTGGTCTTTATGCAACGCGTCGTCCCCCTGCTGAACCAGCAAGGGGCCACCTTGGTAAGGTGGCCATCTCACATGATAGCTCCATAGAAAATGTTATGCTCATTGAACCCCTTGGCTATAATTTACTTTCCATATCTAGACATGCTGACTTTGGTTTCAATGTCCTATTTACTGAAGTAGATTGCCAAGTGTTTCGTAGAGATAATCATAAAATGGTCTTTACTGGTATACATAGAGGTGATCTATACATTATTGATTTTACTAAAAAGGCTCAACCTAGAACTTGCTTAATTGCTATATCCTCTAAAGGTTGGTTGTGGCATAGAAGGTTATGTCATGTGGGCATGCGAAATCTTGATAAGCTTATTAAAGGTGATCATATCCTTGGAGTAAGAGTTGTTATATTTGACAAGGATAGATTGTGCAATGCTTGTCAAGTAGGAAAACAAGTTGGAGGAAGGCACCATGTGAAGAACATCATGACCATGAGAAGACCACTCGAGCTACTTCATATGGATCTCTTTGGTCCCAACGCCTATAAAAGTCTCGGTGGAAACTCATTTGGTCTAGTCATAGTCGATGATTTTTCAAGATTTACGTGGGTGTTCTTTCTTGATGATAACTAGCAGGTCCAAAAGATCTTTAAGAACTTCTCTAGGAAGGCCCAAAATCAATTTGAAGTGAAGGTCAAGAAGGTTCACAATGACAATGGAACGGAGTTCAAGAACACAAATGTGGATACCTTTCTTGATGAAGAGGGGATTTCACATGAGTTCTCGGCTACGTACACGCCTCAACAAAATGGAGTTGTTGAGATGAAGAACCAGACTCTTATTGAGATGGCGAGAACGATGCTTGATGAGTACAAGACACCAAAACACTTTTGGGCGGAAGCGGTTGAGACAGCTTGTGATGCAACAAATCGTTTATATCTTCACAAGCTACTCGGGAAGATGGCATACGAGCTTCTCACCGGTAAAAAACCCCAAGTTGGATACTTTCGAGTATTCGGCTCAAAGTGTTACATTCTTGATAAGCATCGTCGTTCTAATTTGCTCCCAAATCTCATGAGGGTTTCCTACTCGGTTAAGGCTCAAACTCTCACACCTACCGTGTCTACAACAACTTCACCCGAAAGATTGAAGAGACGGTAGATGTGAAGTTTGATGAATCTAACGGCTCACAAGTAGAGCAATTGACAATTGATGTAGGACACAAAGACCCTTCAGAAGCAATCCAAGACTTGTCTATTGGCAAGATTCGTCCAACGGAGGTGAAGGAAAGTACCTCGTCCATCCAAGTGGAAGCTTCTACCTCACGACAAGGTGAACCAAGAGTGGACACGAAGGCATCCACAAGTGGGACATGTCAAAATAAAGAAAACGAGGAAGTACACCAAGATGAACCTCATAAACCTCCTTCTCCACCTCGACAAGAGAACGACAAAGTCAACAACAAAGAAGGCCAAGAGGAAGAACAAGATGATGAAGAAGATGTTCCACCCCGACCCAAACAAAATCTCTCATCAGTTCGAACAGGAATTTCACGAGACCATCCCGTCGAACAAATCTTCAATGATATCCAAACTGGGAGAATCACTCGCTCTAAAACTCGTTTGGCTAATTTTGTGAACATTATTCACTCATCTCTAGCATTGAACCTTTGAAGGTTGAAGAAGCATTGGATGATCCAGATTGGATAACTGCCATGCACGAAGAACTACACAACTTTGAGAGGAACCAAGTGTGGACATTGGTCGAGAAGCCCGACAACAACCACAACATCATCGGTACCAAATGGGTGTTTCGCAACAAGCAAGAGGAAGATGGACAAGCCATTCGCAACAAAGCACGTCTCGTCA
Organism: Triticum aestivum; assembly: GCF_018294505.1. NCBI lineage: Eukaryota > Viridiplantae > Streptophyta > Magnoliopsida > Poales > Poaceae > Triticum > Triticum aestivum. The sequence continues at coordinate 251,714,742 of NC_057797.1, forward strand.
CCCAAGGATACACTCAAGTCGAAGGTATGGACTATGGTGAGACATATGCCCCCGTTGCTACACTTGAGTCTATCCGCATCTTACTTGCCTATTTAAATCACCATGATATTACCTTGTACCAAATGGACATTAAAAGTGCTTTTCTAAATGGTGAAATTGAGGAGGAAGTTTATGTTAAACAACCTCCCGGCTTTGTTAATCCTTAGAAGCCTGACCATGTTTACAAACTTCACAATGCTTTTTATGGTCATAAACAAGCTCCTAGAGCATGGTATAAATGCTTGACCAAGTTCCTTATTGAAAAAGGCTTTGTGATTGGAAAGATTGATTCTACTCGAGGGAGTCCTGGATTAGGGGGTCTCCGGATAGCCGAACTATCTCCATTGGCCGGACTGTTAGACTATGAAGATACAAGATTGAAGACTTCGTCTCGTGTCCGGATGGGACTCTACTTGGCGTGGAAGGCAAGCTAGGCAATACGTATATGGATATCTCCTCCTTTGTAACCGACCTTGTGTAACCCTAACCCTCTCCGGTGTCTATATAAACCGAAGGGTTTTAGTCCGTAGGACAACAATAACAACATACATTCATACCATAGGCTAGCTTCTAGGGTTTAGCCTCTCTGATCTCGTGGTAGATCTACTCTTGTAACACCCATATCATCAATATTAATCAAGCAAGACGTAGGGTTTTACCTCCATCAAGAGGGCACAAACCTGGGTAAAACTTCGTGTCCCTTGCCTCATGTTACCATCCGGCCTAGACGCACAGTTCGGGACCCCCTACCCGAGATCCGCCAGTTTTCACACCGACATTGGTGCTTTCATTGAGAGTTCCTTTGTGTCGTCGCCGTTAGGCTTGATGGCTCCTACTATCATCGATAGTGATGCGGACCAGGGTGAGACTTTTCTCCCCGGACAGATCTTCGTATTCGACGGCTTTGCACTGCGGGCTAATTCGCTTGGCCATCTGGAGCAGATTGAAAGCTACGCCCCTGGCCATCATGTCAGATTTGGAAGTTTGAATTACACGGCCAACCTCCGTGGGGACTTGATCTTCGAGGGATTCGAGCCACAGCCGGGCGCGCCGCACTGTCGCGATGGGTATGACCTAGCTTTGCCAACGTCCGGTACTCTAGAGGCCGCGCCCGCATCAGCTTCGACCCTTAGCTCGGAGCCAACTGTGCCAATCGAGGATGGGTGGCTAGACACCGCCTCAGGGGCTGCAGTCTCGATGGTGATCGATCCAAACACCAACATAATCCTCTGCACAGCCCGTGACTCCAAGGTGCCGGACTCTCTTCCGGACCCCGAACCATCCGCACCCCTGCCAATCGAATCCGATTGGGAACCGATCATGGAATTCACCACCGCGGATATCTTTCAGAACTCGCCCTTTGGCGACATTCTAAATTCACTAAGGTCTCTCTCTTTGTTAGGAGAGCCCTGGCCGGATTATGGGCAACAGGATTGGGATGCAGACGGCAAAGAAATTCGACGCCCACCCACCACCCACTTTGTAGCCAATGTCGATGATTTAACCGACATGCTCGACTTCGACTCCAAAGACATCAATGGTATGGACGACGGTGTAGGAGACGAACATGAACCAGCACCTATAGGGCACGGGACAACCACCTCGTCATATGACATATACATTGTGGATACACCCAATAAAGGCAATGGCGACGAGATAGCGGAGGATGACCCCTCCAAGAAGCAACCCAAGCGCTGACGTCAGCGGCACCGCTCTAAGTCCCGCCAAAGCAAAAGTGGTGATACCGGCACAGGAGATAATAACACTCCGGATAGCGCCAAGGACAACAACAATCCCCTCCAGCAAGATTTAGAGCAGGAGGATGAAGGAGCCAGCTCTCCTGAGAGAGCGGCTAGCGGAGAGGAGGAGGTTGACAATTACATGCCCTCCTCCGAAGACTAGGCAAGCCTCGGCGACGATGAATTCGCCGTACCAGAGGATCCTGTCGAACAAGAGCGCTTCAAGCGCATGCTTATGGCCATGGCAAATAGCCTGAAGAAAAAGCAGCAGCAGCTTCAAGCTGATCAAGATCTGCTAGCTGACAAATGGACTAAAGTCCTCACGGCCGAGGAATATAAACTCGAGCGTCCCTCCAAGAGTTATCCAAGGCGCAGGTTACTACCCCGACTGGAGGAAGAAGCGTACGATATTGCTGATCGGCCACCTCGTGGCCGCGATAGAGAGGCATTCCAGCCAAAAGCTCAGCCTCCACCCCAACGCCATCCAAATAAAAAGGCATGGGGAGATACACCAGACCTGCGAGACATATTGGAGGACAAAGCAAAGCATTCAAGATCGATCTATGGATCACGAGGGTGCACCACTCTACGAGACGGTAAACGTCACGCTGGATTCAGTAAAAGCAAATCCGGCCGGGCCGAACACAGCGGGCAGGACCCATTCGAGCTGCGTCACGATATAGCCCAATACAGAGGCGCCACACACCCCTTATGCTTCACAGACGAAGTAATGGAACATCAATTCCCAGAAGGTTTCAAACCTGTAAACATTGAATCATACGACAGCACAACAGATCCCGCGATATGGATTGAGGACTTCCTCCTCCACATCCACATGGCCCGCGGTGATGACTTTCATGCCATCAAGTACCTCCCACTAAAACTCAAAGGACCAGCGCAGCATTGGCTTAATAGCTTGCCGGCGGACTCCATTAGCTGTTGGGAAGATCTGGAAGACGCATTCCTCGACAACTTTCAGGGCACTTATGTGCGACCACCAGACGCCGATGACTTGAGCCACATAATTCAGCAGCCAGAAGAGTCGGCCAGGCAATTCTGGACTCGGTTCCTTACAAAGAAAAATCAAATCGTCGACTGTCCGGATGCGGAGGCCTTAGCGGCTTTCAAGCACAACATCCGAGACGAGTGGCTAGCCCGGCACCTTGGTCAGGAAAATCTGAAATCTATGGCAGCTCTCACGACGCTCATGACCCGCTTTTGTGTGGGAGAAGACAACGGGTTGGCTCGCAGTAATAACATAGCAAAGAACCATGGTACCTCAGATACCAAGGACGGCAATAGCAGGTCACGTCGCAACAAGCATAAGCGCCGCATTAACAGTGAAAGTACTGAGGATACAACAATCAATGCCAGATTCAAAGGCTCTAAACCCAGTCAGCGGAAAAAGCCATTCAAACAAAGTACGCCGGGTCCGTCCAGCTTGGACCGTATACTCGATCGCTCGTGTCAAATACACGACACCCCAGACAAGCCAGCCAATCACACCAACATGGATTGTTGGGTATTCAAGCAGGCCGACAAGTTAATTGCTGAAAACAAGGACAAGGGGCCGCATAGAGATGACGAGGAAGAACCCCGGCAGCCGCACACTAGAGGACAGAAGAGGTTTCCCCCGCAAGTGCAGACGGTGAACATGATATACGCAACCCACATCCCCAAGAGGGAGAAGAAGCGTGCCCTCAGGGACGTATATGCGTTGGAGCCAGTCGCCCCAAAGTTCAACCCTTGGTCCTCCTGTCCGATCACCTTCGATCGCAGGGACCACCCCACTAGTATATGTCATGGCGGATTCGCTGCACTGGTCCTAGACCCAATCACCGACGGATTTCACCTCACTCGAGTCCTTATGGACGGCGGTAGCAGCCTGAACCTGCTTTATCAGGACACAGTGCGCAAAATGGGCATAGACCCCTCAAGGATCAAACCCACAAAAACGACCTTTAAGGGCATCATTCCAGGCGTAGAGGCCCACTTCACAGGCTCAATTACACTGGAAGTGGTCTTCGGATCCCCGGATAACTTCTGAAGCGGAGAGTTAATCTTCGATATAGTCCCGTTCCATAGTGGTTATCACGTGCTGCTCGGACGAACCGCATTTGCTAGATTCAATGCAGTACCACATTATGCATACCTCAAGCTCAAGATGCCAGGACCTCGCGGAGTTATTACAGTCAATGGAAACACAGAGCGCTCTCTCCGAATAGAGGAGCACACCGCAGCCCTTGCAGCAGAAGTGCAAAGCAGCCTCTCAAGGCAATCTACCAGTTCGGTGTTTCAAAGCCCGGACACCTTCAAGCGCGCTCGGGGAAATCGGCAAACAAACCGCCTAGCGCGATCTGAGCTCGCGTAGCAATACGGCAGCCACACCAATCCCAGCCCAACGGTGTTATTCATGCCGCGCGTACATAATTACGCATTAAAAATACCATGGGCACAGGTGGGGGGGGCACAACTGTGGCACACCCCAAAACGCGGCCTGAACCGCACTAGGGGCTTCCCGTTTGGTAATTTTTTTCTTTCAGGACTTTAATCTCTGGAAACACTATCCGATAGCTCTATTGCCGAACACATGATACAGCAACCAAGGAGGCAGACAACTACGGAATTCTCATGTTGATTACAGGTTTCATATCATTCCTCAGCCCGCCCTTGGAAGGGACATAGTCCTACTATTTTGCTTATTGCACTATCTGTATCACTTTGCTTTAATGCAATTTTTTAATATACAATGCATGACATTACGACTATTATTGCATTTTTGTTATATATATGTGTGTGTGTGTGAGTGTGTGTGTGTTCATTAATGACGCCTTGCAGCCGTACACTCTGGTACGGCCAATACACCAGGGGCTTACGTACCCACAATATGGTGTGAAAGGTCCGAACACTTTCACAAGTGCGGCACCCCGAACTTATAGCATTATATGCATTAGCTCCGAATCATGTCTTTGGTCAAATGTTGGGTTTGCCCGGCTCCTATGTTTTGGTACCTTACGTTCCGCTCTATCGGCTAAGGCAGCGCTAAGAGAACTACTGCGATTGTGCCCCGGTTCTGCCGGGCCGAGCACCTCAGTAGAGAAAGCTAAAACTGACTATCATGATAAGGCGAGAGACTGGTCGTTGTTCGGCGAGGTTTTTCGAGTCCCTAAAGACTTATGCCGCTTAGGGCGAGGGGCCGGCTCTGTCCGGATTACAGGCGTGTATCGCTCCCCGAATTCGGCCTTCCGAATACCAGGGGCTCCGCCGAAATTTAAAATTATAGAATTCTATGGCTAAGTGAGAGTGATAAAGCATTATTAGTCCGGTTGCCTTGTTCGTTGTGCTGAGCACCTCCCTCGAAGGACCCAAACATGGGAACAAGAGTGCTCAGGTTTATCCCGAACACCCCAGCACTCGTGGCATGGGGGCAGAAGCCAAGGACTAGCCATCTCTCAGATTGGATAAACAGCCAAACAGAAGGTAATATTTTAAATTCACACAAGCGTTGCATAGCGAATACAATTCAAGTTTTCATACATACAGGACAAAACGAGCAAGTCTCATTCAAATATTACATTTTGTGAACACTCATCCGTGATAAGACGGGCGCCCGGCAGAACACCCTCGTAGTACATCTCGGGGTGGCGGTGCTCCTTGCCCTCTGGCGGCCCCTCCTTGATCAGCTTCATGGCATCTAGCTTGACCCACTGCGTTTTTACACGGGAGAAGGCCTGGCGTGCACCTTCAATGTAGACGGATCGCTTGACGACCTCCAGCCATGGGTAGGCATCCACAAGCCGCCTCACCAGGCCGAACAAGCTGTTCGGAAGGGCATCGCCAGGCCACAACCGGACTATGAAGCCCTTCATGGCCTGATCGGCCGCCTTATGTAGCTCGACCATCTGCTTTAGCTGGTCGCTCATTAGCATCGAATGTTCAGCCTCAGCATACTGAGACCAGAACAGCTTCTCCGTCGAGCTCTCGTCCTCGGCCTGGTAAAATTGTGCATCATCGGACACACTGCGGGGAAAATCTGTGAATGCTCCTGAAGAGCTCCGGATCCGGGTAAGTAATCGATAATTTACTTTTACATGCTTGCTTTGCATATAGAAAGCCTTACCCGCCGCTATCTTCTTCATCGCGTCGATCTCCCGAAGGGCCTTCTAGGACTCGGCCTTGGCACTCTTCGCGCTCTCACGGGCCGGGGCAAGCTCAGACTCTCGCGTCTTCAAGTCAAGCTCCAACGCCTCGTGCTTCATCACGAGAGCTTGGAGCTCTTGCTGCACCTCGCCCACCCGAGCCTCGTGACTCTCTCGCTCGGTGCGCTCCTTGGCCGCTGTCTCTTCGGCCTTGGTCAGCGCTTGCTTCAGGGTCGCCACCTCGACCGTGGCTCCTCGCAAAACATACAATGATCCTGTCATTCTTCAATCGCGTCCTTTCTTATACATACATATATCTATAGACGGGGTATTACTTACCCTCGTTCTCCTCAAGCTGCCTTTTGACAAGGCCGAGCTCTTTCTTGGACCCATCGAGGTCCTGCTTCAGTACGACGACCTCCGCAGTTAGTGCGGCGGACCCCAGCAGAGAGGCCTGCATATGCATATTGACATACTTGTATTAGACTCCTGCGATATTACTTGATCCTCTGTTCAGCTTTTCTTGGCGAACACCTAACAAAGCATCAGGGACTACTGTCTATGTGGTAATACTTCTACTACATTTTAAACACTTACCTCGAAGCCTGTTAGAAGGCTAGTACAGGCTTCAGTCAATCCGCTCTTGGCGGACTGAACCTTCTGGATCACCGCACTCATGATAGTGCGGTGCTCCTCCTCGATGGAAGCACTGCGAAGCGCTTCCAACAGATTGTCTGGCGCCTCTGGATGGACAGAGGTCACCGGCACAGGCATCTCACCCCTCTTAGAAGGAGACAGCCTGCTCGAGCCCGGAACCGCTGGAGGTTTCGGTGCGGTGTTCAGCTGAGGGCCGAACTCGGAGTTCTCAGGGGCCCCGTCCCCTCTGCTCTCGGAGTCCGGAAGGTCACCTTGAGGCACCTCCGGGACTGTCTCCCCTCGATTCGGTGCCTCTTGAGACAACACATCGGCGTCGTCGGCAGGATGAGGGGAGGTGGCAGTCGGGACTGGATCGCTATCCATGTCCGACGAACCCAGGGAGCCGTCCGATGATACCTCGATATTGGCTCGTGGCGGCCTGCGTAATTATGTTTGGTGATTAGGGAAAGCAATGCGACAAAGGAATCCTATGGGTTACTTTTGTATCCAAATACTTATGATCTCCCCTGGGGCTTGGCCCTGGGCAACCACTCGTCTTCACTTTCGTCGGCAGCGGTGGAGCTGTCCGGAAGGAGAGTCCTTCCCTTCTTGGACCCTCCGGCCTCCCTAGTTGGGGCGGCCTTCCATTTCTTGTCTCCCCCAGTCGTTGGGGGAGCCTCTTCTTCCTCTTCCTCGTCTTCGGGGGAAGAGTGCGCCGCAGAGTCATCGGACGGTGAGTCCGACGATGCCTGGCGTCGGGAACTCTTTTGAGCTCCCTTGGCCTTCTTGGTCTTCTCCGGCACCTTATAAGGGGCCGGAGTCAACATCTTCGCTAGAAGGGCGTCTGCAGAGCCTTCGGGCGAGGGAGCTGGACAGTCGATTTGTCCGGCCATCTTCTGCCAGTCCTGTTAACGGCCCAGGAGTTTAGATCCCGCATAGAGTCAATCTATATAACAAAAAGTGTCCCGTGAAAGGTAAAACAACTTACCGCGCTGGCTTGGCGCTTCGCGCTGAATCAGCGATCCTCAGTAATAGGGGGAGGGACCTCGGCGCTCTTGAATAGCACCCTCCAGGCATCTTCATGAGTCATGTCGAAGAGCCTGTTCAGAGTTCGGTGCTGCGCCGGATTAAACTCCCACAAGGTGAACTCCCGTTGTTGGCACGGGAGTATCCGGTGGATGAGCATAACCTGGACTATGTTGATGAGCTTGGGCTTCTTGTCCACCATGTTTTGAATACATGTCTAGAGTCCGGTCAGCTCTTTTGAATTACCCCTAGACAGGCCCTTCTCCTTCCAGGAGGTGAGCCGCATGGGGGTGCCAGATCGGAACTCGGGGGCCGCTACCCATGCAGGGTCGCGCGGCTTGGTGATATAGAACCACCCTGATTGCCACACCTTTATGGTTTCCACAAAGGAGCCCTCGAGCCATGTTATGTTGGGCATCTTGCCCACCATGGCACCTCCGCACTCCGCCTGGCGGCCACCCACCACCTTCGGCTTGACGTTGAAGGTCTTCAGCCATAGGCCGAAGTGGGGCTTGACGCGGAGAAAGGCCTCGCACACGACGATAAACACCGAGATGTTGAGGATGAAGTTCGGGGCCAAATCGTGGAAATCTAGGCCATAATAGAACATGAGCCCTCGAACAAAGGGATGGAGAGGGAATCCCAGTCCACGGAAGAAATGGGTGAGGAATACAACCCTCTCATGGGGCCTGGGGGTGGGGATGAGTTGCCCCTCATCCGGGAGCCGGTGCGCGATGTCGTCGGGAAGGTATCCGGCTCTTCTTAGTTTCTTGATGTCTCCCTCCGTGACGGAGGAGACCATCCACTTGCCTCCCGCTCCGGACATGGTTGGAGAAGGTTGAGATGGAAGTGAGGACTTGGGCGCTAGAGCTCGAGTGTGCGGGGGCGGATGAGCAGAGGAGGAAGAAGGCGTGGATAGAAAGGTGAATCCTTATCCCTTTATATGGGCGGACAAAACTAAGCGTCCCCACTTTCCTGGTAAAACTCACTTATCCCCCAAGCGCCATAATTGATGGCGCGGTTGGGTTACCCATGCCCGTATTGATGAGAATCCCGTAATAAGGGGACACGATCTCTGCTTTGACAAGACGTGTCGAAAAACTTCCTCGCGTTATGTGCGGGGCTGGTTAAAAGAAACAGTTCAAATAATCACCGGGCCATGACGTAACATCGTGTTGCCAAACAAGCTAGTGAATTAGATCTGCGAAAACATTATTCTCTCTACGGTGGAATGTGGAACTTATTATGCAGGGTCGGACACTATCCTCGTATTCAAATTCTTCTGTGATGTGTTCGGAGAAGGAACCCGCCTTGCAATGTCGAAGACAACTGCGCGCCGGACTCATCGTCATTGAAGCCTGGTTCAGGGGCTACCGAGGGAGTCCTGGATTAGGGGGTCTCCGGATAGCCGGACTATCTCCATTGGACGGACTGTTAGACTATGAAGATACAAGATTGAAGACTTCGTCTCGTGTCCGGATGGGACTCTACTTGGCATGGGAGGCAAGCTAGGCAATACGTATATGGACATCTCCTCCTTTGTAACCGACCTTGTGTAACCCTAACCCTCTCCGGTGTCTATATAAACCGAAGGGTTTTAGTCCGTAGGACAACAATCACAACATACAATCATACCATAGACTAGCTTCTAGGGTTTAGCCTCTCTGATCTCATGGTAGATCTACTCTTGTAACACCCATATCATCAATATTAATAAAGCAAGACGTAGGGGTTTACCTCCATCAAGAGGGCCCGAACCTGGGTAAAACTTCGTGTCCCTTACCTCCTGTTACCATCCGGCCTAGACGCACAGTTTGGGACCCCCTACCCGAGATCCGCCGGTTTTGACACTGACACTACTCTTTTTACTAAAAGGGTTAATGGAGAATTATTTGTGTGCCAAATTTATGTTGATGATATCATATTTGGTTCGACTAAACCTCATTTTAGTGAAAACTTTGGAAAGCTAATGTCGGAGAAGTTTGAGATGTCTATGATGAGTGAACTCATATTCTTTCTTGGGTTGCAAATCAAGCAAACTAAGGAGGGTACCGTTGTTTCCCAAACAAAGTATACCAAGGACTTATTCAATAAGTTCAACATCCATGAATGCAAAGGTATGTATACACCCATGCCTACTAGTGGACATCTTGACTTGACTAAGGATGCAAAACCGGTTGACCAAAAGGTTTATCGCTATATGATTGGTTCATAGTTTTATGTATGTGCCTCCCATCCGGATATTATGCTAAGTGTGTGCATGTGTGCACGATATCAAGCGGCCCCTAAAGAATGCCATCTTAAGGCTGTGAAAAGGATAGTGAGATACTTAATCCATACACCAAATTTTGACATTTGATATCCTAAGAGGTATTCTTTTGATCTTGTTAGCTACTCCAATTCGGACTATTCCAGAGATAAGGTTGATAGAAAGTCCACTTAGGGTACATGTCAATTTCTTGGTAGATCTCTTGTGTCTTGGTCCTCGAATAAACAAAACTCGGTATCCTTATCTACTGCCGAAGCGGAATAGATTGCCACCGGTTCATGTTGTGCTCAATTACTTTGGATGACCCAAAATCTTAAAGATTATGGGATCTATGTGAAACATGTTCCATTGCTTTGTGACAATGAAAGTGCTATTAAGATTTCTCACATTCCTGTGCAACATTCTCGAACTAGGCATATTGAAGTTCATCATCATTTCATTCAGATCATGTGGCTAAAGGGGACACTGATCTTAAGCATGAGCGTACCGATAAGCAATTGGCGGATATTTTCATCAAACCGCTGGATGAGAAAGTATTTTGTTGTTTAAGAGGTGAATTGAACATCAGTGATGCTTCAAACTTGGAGTAGAAACTGCATTTGGATACATGCAAGGCATGAGCCTTTGACTAATCCTTGATATTTCTCTTATGATGATGATCATATGTCTTGGATATAAACTTGCACCCTTGCATGCTATCTAACCCTTGTAGGTACTTGGATGAATCTAAATCTATGAGATTGCAAAACACTCACATCTTGAGCAATCTACATCACCAAGACTCTACAATACGGTGGTTGAAGATAAGGAAGCATGCAACCTTTCAACATATACTTTGACAATTTCTTTATATGACATTTCATGATTGTTATTTTCGATACACAAGTGCTCTTCCTTGCAAAACTAACCCATGTAGGTAGATGAACTAAAACTACAAGCGGTGCTCCCAACCCATCGACGAGCTACATCAACCTTGAGCATCCCACACATGTTCTGAAAGAAATATGCCCTAGAGGCAATAATAAAGTTGTTATTTATATTTCCTTATATCAAGATAAATGTTTATTATTCATGCTAGAATTGTATTAACCGGAAACTTAGTACATGTGTGAATACATAAGCAAACAGAGTGTCCCTAGTATGCCTCTACTTGACTAGCTCGTTAATCAAAGATGGTTATGTTTCCTAGCCATAGACATGTGTTGTCATTTGATGAACGGGGTCACATCATTAGACAATGATGTGATGGACAAGACCCATCTGTTAGCTTACCATAATGATCGATTAGTTTTATGCTATTGCTTTCTTCATGACTTATACATGTTCCTCAGACTATGAGATTATGCAACTACCAAATACTGGAGGAACACCTTGTGTGCTACCAAAGGTCACAACATAACAAAGATGTTGTACATGTGTCTCCGATGGTATTTGTTGAGTTGGCATAGATCAAGATTGGGATTTGTGACTCTGTGTATCGGAGAGGTATCTCTGGGCCCTCTCGGTAATGTACATCACTATGAGCCTTGAAAGCAATGTGACTAATGAGTTAGTTGTGACGCCCCAAGACTGGAGCTTCAGATGCCTTCCAGGGTTTCCAGGTTTCATGGGGTGAGTTGTTTGGTTCGTTGCATTCATCATTACATCGTGTGCATTGCATCATGTCATCATGCCATCATGTCATTTTTTTAACTCAACTAAATAAATTGCATAGATCGTTGATCTATTTAAATCGAGGGAACTCACATGGTGGTTTCTCTTTAAAACATACCCTCCCAATATTTAGGGAGCTATTATAAAGTATTCCATTAATTTGGAATTATCCGCAACCCACTTGCAAGATAAATCCTTAACCTTTCCTTCTTCCGGTTTTTGACTCTCAACTTTGTCGATAATTCTTTTGTTCTTTTTCCAAGCTCCACAAAAAATCTGAACATTTTTGGCCACACCAAACCTAGTCCCAATTAAAAACCATTTGAATTATATTCAAATGAATTTGAACTTAACTCCTACAATCGTGCAACTTCTATTTTTGGTGAACATGCACGTTTTTACGAGTCCAGAAAAATTACCCGCATGCTCAAATTCGTTCCGTAAACCCCTCTTCTTTTTTTCCTTTCCCTCTAATGTTTTTTTGGTTATAGCAGTATTAAGAGAGGTTAAGAGAGCAGAGCCCAGCGGCCAGGCGGCATGCTTCCCCGCAGCCCAGTTGGGCCTCAGCAGCCCATCCGCGTCCTCTAAGGCACAGCCGGCGCCCCCACCAGTTCTAACCTAACCCTTTTCCCTTCATTCCTCTAGCACCGCCAGAGGAGCCTCGCGCGCGATCCTCTTCTCGCTCGCTGGCCTACAGCCACTCCCCCTCGATCCCTCTCCTCGTCTCATCAGTCTTCCGCACATAGGCGTGGCCATCTCCCCGACCCCCTGCTCGATCCCCACCACCCTCCTCTCCTACCTCGCGCCTCTGCTTCTCCTCGCGTCGCTCGGAGCGCTCTTGCGCCGCCGCCGCGGCTCTGCCGGACACCGGCGACTAGGAGCGCCGCCACCAGTTCTCCGCGTCGTTTGGAGCTCCAAGTCCGCCAACCACCGGTGCCGCTGCCGGCTGCCGCCCCATCACCATGCGGTCCTCCTCCACCTCCGTCCCATGGCGCTGCGGCCCCCGTCGTTTCCCTGCATCTCTATTGCGCCAGGGACTCGAGCCCTCCACCATGCATCGCCGCCTTGCTGCCTTCCCCGCCATCATCTTGCTACCTCGCCGGACCTCCTCCGCCTCCAAGGTCGCTGCTGCTCTGGCCGCAACCACCTCCGGTCTTCAACCCCGACGCCCGACCCGGCCATCTTCGGTTGCTACCCTGCTGGCCTCGTCGCCCCTCTTGTCACTGCCAAGACGCGGCAGCCAGGGAAGCCCAAGGACGCCTTCATGGTTTTCGCCAAGTTCGTCCACCTCTATCGACGACCCCGAACGTCTACGAAATACGTACCACTACTTGGGATTCCTCGGACGCCAAGTTCAACGATGCGTCAAGTTCCTGGCCGTGACCCCGAACATCTACGGAAAACTCGTGCAATTATGAACGCGAACGACTACCGTCGACCCCAAGTTACTCGGATTCATCAAGTTCCTCTTCGAAACGTGTACCACTACCGTCGAGGACCGATATTACCACTACTTCTACTGCCGTCGCCGTGAACATCTAATTCCACTACCTTCGTTGAGATCATGAGAACCTCTACCGTCGACCCTAGACTATGCGAGAACGACTACTTCCGCTACGAACGCCCCGAGAACATCTACTTCCCCTACACCGCTTTGAACTCAAACCACTCCATAAACAAACCTTAGGAAGGTATACCGCCGAGAACGATGCCCGTAATCGAAAAAATGCATGTTGTATGATATGCACCCTTGTTCTCCTCGAGTCCAAATTGTCGGTCCACGTTGCCCCTCTTTTGCCTTGTCACCGACATGTGGGAACCCGGTATTCGGGAGCACCCCACCGTTCATCGCACGACACGCTTCCGCCACTTTTCCTTTTGCACCGTATCTCCATGAGCAACCGAAACCGATATGTTGCCATGGCATCATTTTCGGATTCGCTGCCGTGGCACCCCTTTTGTGCCGCCATGATGACAAATGTTTCATAATATGTTCATATCAACATTTTCATAAAAATTGCTTAAAAGTTGCACATGTCATTCGCATCATGATAATAACATTTAAATGTTTAAAACTGTTGTTACACCAAATTGCGAAATGCATATGGGGATTTACTGGAACTGTTGTTTGATGTTTCTGGCCTCATTTAAAATGCCTAAATGTGTATTTTATTTATGCTTCATCTCTTGCCATATGAATCAACATTTAATATTGTTGAGTACATAACTGAGAGAGAACTAAATAATTATGGTGGTGTTTCGTCAATATGCACCTCGTTGCATATTGAGCTCCACTTAATTTGTAGTTTTGGTTGTTGCACTTTGCCATGCCATGCCTCTTTAAACCGGACATGTGTAACGCCCCTAGACCGATGTGCCAGGTGTCCTCCAAATATTCGCTGTTGTTGCCTTGTCATTGCTTGCGTGTCATGCATTGCAGATCATGTCATCATGTGCATTTCATTTGCATACATGTTCGTCTCATGCATCCGAGCATTTTCCCCGTTGTCCGTTTTGCAATCCGGCGCTCCTATCTCCTTCGGTGGTCATTTCTACCTTTCTTTCGTGTGTGGGGATTAAACATTTCCGGATTGGACCGAGACTTGCCAAGCGGCCTTGGTTTACTACCGGTAGACCGCCTGTCAAGTTTCGTACCATTTGGACTTCGTTTGATACTCCAACGGTTAACCGAGGGACCGAAAAGGCCTCGTCTGTGTTGCAGCCCAACACCCTTCCAAAGTGGCCCAAAACCCACCAAAACTCCTTCTATCATCTAGAGCGTTCGACCACGATCGCGTGGCCGCACACCGCACCTCATTTGGACTCTCCTAGCTCCCTCTATCTATAAATATGTGGGTCTCCCTGATTTTTCGTGCAGTCCAAACCCTAGTCTTCTTCATCCTCACGCCGCCGGACATGTCCCGCGCCGCGCCGGACAATGTCAGCCCCGCCGGACACGTCGCTCCGCCCAATCGCGTCGCGACACGTCACCGGCCACCGCCTCCTCCACCAACCGGACAGCGCCACCTGTCCAGCCGGCGTCCTCCCACCGCGCGGCCCGCCGCGGCCCATCGCGGACC